>NW_022985189.1:16918-41781 GCF_010093535.1 Lindgomyces ingoldianus
ACTAACTAGCGCGTCTAAAAGAGGAGATTCTGCTCAACTTTTCGTTCTGCAAACCCGAATATAATAAGCAGAGCAAGCTCTGCTAATAAGAAAGACTTAGTTATTTTATTTAAATTATCTCTACTTAATAAATTACTTTTGCTACCTTAATAATTAATACACGCATAGCGTTTAGTTTAGAGGATACTACTAGTATTACAAAGAAACATTTTAAAGTTAGAACACTTAGTTAAATTAAACTAGTTTTAGTTTAGAGAACACAATAGTAATACTTTCTACACTAATAGAGACTATTAGTTTATAGAAGAGGGAGTAGTGTAATAATTCTTGTTTTATCTTAGGTTGCCTAGAACTTATCTAAAGGGTCTCTGTATTAGCTCTAGCCCTAACTTAACCTAGCCCTAACTCTGCCCTGCCCCCTGCTGTTACCTCTATTCCCCTATGTATTTAGTTGCACCTCCCCCCTGTAGCTAGCTTAGGAGTTTAATAATATCCTTTGTACAAGGCCTATAGGTGTTAATGGAATTCCTAGGTCATTGAGTCCCCACGCACTCCTATATGCCTCTGGGTGGATTCCTACCGCATTTGGACCCATTGTCTTGCCTGTACCGTTACACCTAGCGCGTTAGATTCATAGATAAGGTGTATTCGTATTTCCATGTCTATTCACGGGTTGTCTATACAAATAGAAATGCAAGATAGGCGTCTGTCTACAGCGAGTTGCAGATCAGGCTTATCAGCCTCGCTTACCATGTTTTAGCGCGTAATGCACGGCCTCGCGTAATGCATGATTTTAGCAATCCGCGCCTTTTACTTTTAAAGCTCTAGAGACTTACATAAATTATAAATTATATAAATTTTTTATTATAATACTAATTAAATGCTATAGATTTTATTTCTAGAAATAATTTACATGTAATACTTTATAAAAAGGTTAATTTACCTGCTGCGTTAAGTTCTACCTAATGCTAGCTCTTTTTTTTTATTTAATGCTACATTATTATTAAAATCCTCTAGTGTACTAGTAATAGGCGTAGGAGCTTTCTACTTGCTCTTTATTACCTGCTAAAGGTTATTTTTAAGCTGTTAATTAACCTGCTAGGTAAGCTCTACTTTTTCTTATTAAGCTGCTTTTATCTTAAGCTCCTGCAAGTAAGCCCTCTTTACTATTACTACTTTATGCCTTTTTCTTTTAACTGCAAGCAGCTTTTTAGCTTTTTTTACTTTTTTATACTTTGCCTTTTTTTATTTTTAAAGCTATAGAGCCTTCTTTTTAGCATTTTTTTATGCTTAATAATTATATGCTTCTTAGACCTTATTTAGCAACTAAAAAGTTGCATTACTATAATATTTTAAAGGTGCTTCTAGTAGAAGAGGCTTACTATACTAGCAGCGCTTCTTCTTATTAATTAGTGCATCTTTAACCTGCTTAAGCTTATACTAGAGAAGGATGTAACATACTAAAAATAACTAAATAGTCTTTTTTAAGCTTTTATATATATTTTTTATAAAGATTACGAATAACTTTATCTAAAAAGCTTTTAACCCTCTTTTAATTCTTTGCACTAAGCGCTAAGCTAGTGCTTTTACTAAAAGATAGTTACTTTTTTTACTTATAGTAAAATTAATTTAAAACTACTTATAGCTTAAATAGTAATAAAGTAGTTACTTTAAAAGCACTAAAAATAGTTTTATGCTTAAAGGATATTTTTAGGCCTTATTAAACATGCTATAAAAAAAATTTTTTATTAATAATAGTCTTTAGTATTTATCTATAAAGCTAGCTAGCTTAGCTAAGTAGGCTAATAAAAGAAGTTTAAATATATAGATATTAAAAGGCTATAGTGTATAAGTTACATGTAGCAGGTATATAGCTAAGAAGATCTTATTATTATTATAGTACTTAATAAACTTTATTAAAACATGTAATCTATAGCTATCTAAGAACAAAAGTTAGTACGCTTATTATGCTTTTACCTTAGTTTTATAATTAAACACATGTTTAAGCTATGCTAGGCCTAGTTTATTATTTATCTAACTTATAAGTAATAAAGTAAAAAAAGCTTAATGCTTAAAAAAGTTAAAATTTTATAGCTAAAAGTTTTATATATAGTTAAAAACAGCTTAGTAGATTAGTATAGGTATAAAAGAGCTACTATTAGCGTAGATGTAGGCTATTATTATAATCTACTTATAATTACTATCTTATATAAGCTGCTACTTAATATCTTACTTATACTACAATCTAAAGAAAATTTACTTTATTTTTAATAATACTTTAATTAAAAAGCCTTTTTTATTTATATTATAAGTATACTATAGTTTTATGCTATATTACTTAATTTTTTTATGTACAAGCTTAAAATATAGTAAGTACTTAAATGCTAAGTTAGCTTTGTTACGCGTAGTGTTTATACTAGATGTTTATTAAAATAATAAGTTAATAAAGTGCCTTTTAATAAATTAATTAACCTAGCTTTTACTAGCTTACCTACTACTTATTTTTATTATAAAATTTTAAATTATCTATTTTAAAAAAGATAGACCTCTTATATAAAGTCTATTAATATACTCTACTAGCTCTTTCTCTTGCACTAGGCTAAGTAGTTGCTAATTTTTAAGTTTCTCTGCACGTAGGCAGGTAACGCGTTAGTAACGCCTTAAAAGTGTAGATTAATTAACGCTATACTGCCTAGCTACTGCAGCATAATTTAGTAATTTTTTAGGTTTTAGCAATTTTAGCAACTCTAAAGCAGCCTTAATACTGCCTATATTAGTTAAGAGAGAGGTGGTTGAAGTTTTAACAGCTTCGCGCAGAACCGTGCATCTATCTGGTGCAAAAATCGGTGGAATTCCTTGGCAACACAACAATTTTCCCTGCGCGCGTACAAACTCACATACAAACTGTGAATTTACTTATTTTATGCAAGAATTATACAACAACTATCTAATAATTATTAGTAAAACTTAAGGCTATATAAATATATATAAAAAGGTATACTAATGTGTTTTTTAAAGTTATAGTCTTATGTTTTAAGCTTATAGCGTCTCTATAAGGCCTCTTACGCCTACGTAGGCGCGTTGCGCTTTTAAGATCTCTAGAGAGCTTATAACTAAAGGCTATAGCCTTAATTTATGCTAAAGAATTAAAATATATTACTTTTTACTACTAGGCTAGCGTTATAACTTTATTGCTAGTTATGTTAGTATGTTGCAGTTAAAAGTGTATGTAATTAAGTGCAACTTAAAGCTGCATAGTAGCACTTATAAACTAAGTAATCTAAACGCTGTACTTAGCTACTTACATAAAATAAAACCTAAAGATAAGTAAGCTTTATTTAATAAGCTTTATTAAAGTAGCTAAATATATTATAATAAAATAGCTTACTAGTTATAAATAAAAAAAAGTGTTAAAGTACACTAGTTAATAGTTACTTAGCTACTTAATAATTATAGCTAAAGTAAGTAAGCGCTATGTTCTATCTTTATACTTTATAATAAGGAGCTTTATAAGAGCTATTACTACTATATAAAGCAGTTTACTACTGCTAATCTAGTGTTTTTAGACAAGTCTATCTTTAGTAAGAAGACTAGTTAGCAGCACTACACCTACACGCTAATAGGCTCTATAAACTGCTATATGCAGAATGTTTAATAAGAGAAAACCTAGGCAGCTTTACCTACATTTACAATAAATAAGTACCTGCCTTATATAGGTGTAAAAAAGAGCTATTTTAGCTATAAAAACTTTATAGATTAGATCTATAAGTTACTACTACCTACTTTTTATATAGCGTATAGTAATAAGACTATAGTTATAGTTCTTAATAACATCTTAATTTATATAAACTAAAAAGTTGTAAGTAAGATTAAGTAAGCTAGCTATATTATTAAATATTTACTACTATACTTGCTAGACTATAACTTAATTAAGCTTACTTTTAGTATTTTTAAAGCTTAAATTTATAAGCACTATAGCTACATATATAGATAATTTAATAACTTTAGTAACTTTTTAAAAGCAGCTATCTATAAGAGTTAGTGTAATTAGTTTATAAAAAAGCACTTTAAGCACACTACTAATAGCCTATATAAAATAAAAAGTAAGAAGACATTAATAAAGGCTAGGCATAAGATATAGAGGTAGCAGTAGAGTAAGTAAGCAGTAAAAAGCATAAAGTAAAAAAAATAAGCATTAATTATATAATAAGTATTATAGTATTAGTAATGTAGTAACATTTTTCTAAAGCTTAACACTTATAGTTTTATCTTCTTAGTTTGTTACTTTACTACTTGCAGTGCTGTTATTACCTATGTTTATAAGTTCTATAGCAGCAGCAGCAGTAGCAGCAGTAGCAGCTTAATAGTGCTATTTAAACTTTCTAAGATTCTTTTAAAAGTGCTTAACTATTTTATTTTTTAGCTAGAAGCGCTTACTAACTACTACTTTATAAAGATTTTTACTAAAGTTTAATATTTTTTATAAATCTTTAATAGTTTACTGCTTTAAGATTACTACATTTTATACTTACTTATAGTCTTTATAATTATTTTCTAGCTACTAAGTAATAATCTACTTAAAAAACTTTTTTATAATTACTTTTATATTTTTTTTACTACTTATAGGGCTTAAGCTTAGCACATAGGTAGAGAGCGCTGTTGCAGGTGTAATAAGACGCTAAGTAATTAGTAGTAGTAGTAATAGTAGTAAAGGTAAGTAAAGCTGCTATAAATAAAAAGAATAAGTAGGCTAAAAGTAACTAGTAGCAGCAGCAGGGCTATATAGATAGCCTATTAGCAGGCTAGGCTAGCTAAATCTAGAAAAGTTTAGCTGTAACCTTATATTTTTACACTAAAGTTAAACTATCTTATGCTACTTTTTTTACTACTAAGCATTATTCTCTACTTTTTACTTAGCCTACTAATGCTTATGCTTTTTTAAAGTGTGCTAAAAATTATGCTTAGAGTTACTTTTACTAGTAGTAGAACTACAGCGCTTTTTACCTTTACACCTACTTTTTAGCTTTAGCTAGTTACTACTACTAGTAGGGCTTTTTTAGTAATTAATAAGCTAAATTAAAAGTGTAAAAAGCTTTACTTTATTTATAAAAATTATATTTACTTAAGATTTTACATTTATAAGTAAGACTTTATAGTGCTTAAAGTTAGTAGTAACCTAGCACTAGCACTTAAAGTTTAGGCACTTACTATTACTACAACACTAGTAGCAGTAGAGTCTCTTCTCCTAGTCCTTCTGTGTGGCTATATTCTGCAATTACTATACTACTCTTACTTTGTTAAGTAGCTGCTAAGTACACTTTAGATTTTTTTTAAGTTATAGTGTTAATAAGTTAAGTATATTAAATAAAAGCTTATTAGTATACTAATTACACTTAAAAGCTTTTTATAAAGTAAGCGCTTTAATAGTAACCTTAATGTTTACTTTTACTACTTAAAAAGGCAGCTTTTTACTAATTTAATAGTTAACTTACTTAAAAAACTTTTTCTCTTTAGCTGTACTAAAATTTACTAGTAAGTGCATTACTTTTTACACTTTTAGGCCTACTTAAAAGTTAATTATATGCTAAATAATCTTATACTTATAGCTTTTAAGTTAAGCCTTTAGCATAGCTAGCAGCTTATTTACAACATTCTCTATGTTCTCTAGCTACTATATAAAGTAATTATGCTACTCTAGTGCATAGTAAACAGCGCTTTTTTTTATTAATAATTAGCTTATATTTAACTTTAAGATTATACTCTAGTGCGTTTAACAGTAATAATAAGTTAGTAAAGTAAATAAAAGCAGCTGCTATAAGCATAATATAGCTTACTATTAGTAAATTTAACTTAGCAGATAGATTAATAGTTACAGCCTTAGGCTACGTCTTAAGCGTTAGTAGTAGTAATAATAGTACAAAGTTATACTCTATTTGCGTAGTAACAGGCGTAGTAACTTAAGCAGGGCTTACCTAAGCAGCCACTAGGCCTATGTTAGCTGTTAAAGGCTTTATAAACTACACCTAATTACGCTGTAAGCGCGTTGTCTGCCCTTTAGTACACTTTATAGCCTTTAGTTGCACTTTTATAGCTTTTTAACATAGTTTTACTACTTTTTTATATGCTGTAGTAGCTGCAGTAGCTGCAGCAGCAGCCGCTGCCTCTGCTGCAGTTACAGAGGGTATACGCGCCCTCTTTAGCCTCTCTATAAGCATATTAACAGACTACAACACTAAAAACACGTTAGTATAGCTTCTATACATATATTTATATAGCCTTAAGTTGTACTAATAATTATTAGATAGTTATTACGCAATTCTTGCATAAAATAAGTAAATTTACAGTTTATGTGTAAGTTTGTACGCGTGCAGGGAAAATTGTTGTGTTGCTAAGGAATTCCACCGATTTTTGCACCAGATAGATTACGCGAGGCCGTGCATTACACGCTAAAACACAGTACAGCCTGTGATTCAGATTTGTTATTAGAGCACACCAAATGTTATTTTCTCTGATTCAGAAACGCGAATTCCTCTATTCATGAACGAGCGTCGACCAACAGCTCGTCACCTTCGAGGACATGGGATGGTAACCCGGTGCAAAGGTGGCGTTAATTGGAAATGTTGGTGACTAAGACTAAAGATTATGTGGCGTTCTCCAGACTTAGAGATCTGAAGGCTAAAAGCCTCTTTTGCTAATCTATAAAATGGCACCTACCGAGAAAGTATCTGCTGGAGACAGAGGACGAGGATGGAATCATCAACCTGAAGGGAGAACGGCAGGAAGGATTTGACGTGGCTACTCATGATAGTATGAGTAGAGGTGCTTGCCTTTTCTTCCACGAAGACATTGAGAACAGCGCATTATTAGCACAATGAAAGGCCTTTGAGAAATAGCTCTGGTAAGACTAGTTTAATTTCGGCTTACTTTTATCTATCTAGATGTCTGCCAATCTTTAGAGGTACACCTTTAGAGTAGCAGCACCCCATCTGAGCCTTAGCTACCGTTTCATCCAACTGCTAGCAGGATGTGTTAAGAAGTGCGCCGAATTTATCTGCTTAGTGGATACATATATGGATATGATCTGCTTCTGGACTAAGATGAAGGGCAAAGAAAGGAGGTAATTAGTAGAGATAGAACTAAAGACAACTCTATGCCATACGATAAAAATAGCTACCCAGTCTTTTATCTTACCTCCTACTTAAACAATCCGGTAGAATAAACTGTTTACCCACACAATGTACAAATAAATATAAGCTAAGAGTAATGTTCGGCGCGCACGCAATTCGCCCAGAGTCAGCCAGAACTGACGATGTGTGACGCTACAATAGCGTTCCAGGGGAAAAGATCCCACTAGTTGACCTGCTAAATAAATAGTGCCAATCATGTTAAGGACTAACGGTAATCGAGAGAGAGGATAATAAGCAAAAAAGAGAAGCTGAGAGCGAACTGACATTGATCATACCGGCCTACACTGCAAGTTCACATTTTCCTGCTTGCTGCAACACACAGTCTTCCTTCCCCTCGCAAAATTTCTCTTGTTGCAAGGGTTGAAACCTATGATCTGTTGTCCTAAATCTAAACTACTAAGAATTTGATTCTGTGCCGTAGAAATGGCACTCACAGTTTCCAAATCCTTGCCCGTTCGAGGTTGTTGTTCATGGTCCTCGTACATATGAATGTATATATGAAATCTAACTAATATCTTACTTTAGGCTCCTCTAGGTTTCTATCACGTTTTGCACTACCCTTTCCTGTATCCCTAAGTTCTAATACTACGATCTCTAACGTGAGCTAGAAGCCTTGATATGTTAGCGTGAACTGAGGCAGCTTGTTGCATTTCAATGTCTAGCACAAACGAGAAGCGTTATGATAAAGATCACAATCCTTCTAGCCTACGACAGACCTTTACGTGCCATTACATCAAAGATCACATCCTCGTGCACTGCAATCCCTAGCGTTCTAGAAAACCTAGACAAGGCTAGAGGAAGCGTTGACCGCCTTGGATTTTACCTCAGCTTTAGTTTTCCTTATCATTCAGGCATATTCTTATTTTCACCTTGTGTAGGTAGAGCCGGGGAATTGAAAAGTTCCATCATCATACGCTTTCCTCATAATATCCGCTAGCCAGGAGGAGTTAGAAGTACGTTTGTTGCTTCCATGTAGGTAAGGATATGGTAAATTAGAGTCTGCGGCATAGGAGGGAATGTAAAAAGTGAATAATGCATGGCGTGGGATAGTAGTATAGATGTGATGAATCATGGAATAGAATGGGGATGGAATAGAACCTAGGACTCGGACTCAGACTTAGATGTCAAAAACATCATCTCACGTCACCTCCCATCCAAACAGCGAGCCAGAGATCACTCGCTTATCCGTCCATGCAATATGCTCTACAATTCACTCGCGTTTCCAGGAATCCAGCATGCCCTTCAAAAGACGCCAGCGCAATTATCTAGTTAGTTTAAAAAAAAACCCTTAGAAGAAAAGCGTATACATCGAATTACCAGTAATTGTCTGATCAGATGTGCTTCCCATACATAAAAGCGGATATACATAGATACACCACCTCGCCCCAAAACGTATAAATGATCACTTATCAAATCCGAGCCTTCTCCCATATGCAATGATGCCGCTAAATTACTGGAGAGACATGCATTCCCGAACGTTTCTTTCCCTGACCCATCTAAACGCCTTCGCAGGAACATGCTGCGTTAGATAAAAGATAAGAGAGAGATGCTGAACGCGGAAAGGTATTGGACAGACTGAAATGCAATGGAGAGAGGCCATTTAGTTCCTCGCTGATGCAATGCAATGCAAACGAGAGAGCCGTATACCGAATGAAAATGAAGAAAAGAAAAACCGGGGATATCGATGACCCACCGCGAAAACACACCGTCAGTCCGACGCCGCCGCGGTCGTCGAATCGGCCTTTTCTAAGAAGCTCAATCTCGAGCAAGGAGCCGTCCGCTCGTCCTCTCCAAAAATTCTTGCATAAGATCATGCCCATTCGCTACCCACGACCACCGCACAGTCGAATCTCTCCCTCACCACCACCCAGTAAACCCTAGAAACTGATCGACTAAATCCACCCAATCCTGTCCATTCAACGTGCCCCTAGCCCTCTTCTCCCACAAACCCGTCACCAACTTCTGCAAATACAACCTCGCCTTCTCCCCCGCGTCCTTGGTCCCATCATTCCTCAACAACTCCACTTTCCCCCCCTCCCACTTCTCGCTTAAATCGATGCCGAAACTCGCATCGCCATCGGGCGGATGGTATTCCTCGACCACGGGAACGATGCCGCCGTTGATGGGCGCGTTAACGTTGGCGCCTATCAGCGCACCCATGGTGATGCTCGAGGAGTGGGACGTGCGTGGTTTGAAGAGGGCACCACGGACGGCGATGTTGACGAGCCGGAGCGAACACGCGCCTGAGCCTAAACGGATGATCCAGTCTTGGAAGGCGTCATACATGATCTTATATTCGAGTTTGATGATCCACGTATTGTAGCTGTAGAAGATGGCGAGGGCTTCTGAGCGGACGAGCTGAGATACGGAGGCTAGCGGGTGTTGTTTCTTGTTGGCGAAGGTGGAGAGGCAGTAGATCAGCGGGTGGGGAAGGATCAGGTCTGGGAGGTGAAGGTAGATCTGGTGGCGTAGCTCGGGAGGGAGGGTGAGGAAGGTGGGGGGGAGACCGTAAGAAGGCGCGGTCGAGGGCAGCGGGGGCAGCAAGGCGAGGGAGAGAGCGAGGTCTTCGGGGCCGGGCAGGGACCTCGGCGACTCGTCGGGCCGGTTCGTGGACGAGAAGACGGGCGACGAGGGGATTGACGAGGAGGAGCTATCGAAGGGCGACAAAGCCCAGTCGTCTGAGTCAGGGAAGGGATCCGTGAGGCTGTCCTGCGAGGAATCCACGTCCATGTCATCTTGATCCAGCCCTAGCCTCGCGATCTTCGTTGGTAGCTCCTGCGAAGACGGCGTGTCCGGCGAGGGAATCTGCGTGGCGGACCGCTTGGCCGACGTCCTGACTGTGTCGCCGCCCTCACAGAGCCCACAGCTCGTCGACTGCACGCTCGTGTCTAGCGCCTGCAGTTTGGGGCTCTTCATAGCAGGCACCCCGTCCGGCGGCGTCTGGCCAGTGACCGAGTATCGTCGCTGCAGTGGCATGGCGATGGCCGTGAGAGAGGGCATCGGAAGGTGAAGTTGCGGTGGTGATACGTGGATGTTGGGAGTTATTTAGAAAATTTGCTGGGGCTGATGCGTTGGCAGCGTGGCCGCTTTCCTCACGCGTCAGGAAGGGCTTGCGGGGTGGGATAGGCGGGGGCTCAATGGCAGTCGTTATCGATTAGGGGCAGGTGGGAGGATAGGCGTCGTCGTAAGAGAGAGAGCGGTTGTCTAAGCGAGTGCAGCGCGACTGAGTGGATTGTCTGGTCGTGTGCAGAAAGAAAAGAACAAAGAAGGTTGGGTAGAGAATGGCCCCAGGCGAGATGGGAATAGGGAGTGCACGACACTCTGTTTCATGCGGCCAAGGAACCTCGGACGCTGCACAAATGCGTCACGCTGAGCCACTTTCAATTTACTCCTTATCTCTGGCCTCATTCACTCACCTCACACAACAGAGCCCACCTTCTCCTGATCGTCTGCCTATATATAAGAGCCAGTTAAACGGCCGACCGGTTCTGAAATTGCCCAGGGTGGGACAGTGAAGCGTTGCGGATTCGGATCTGGGCCGAACGACTAGTGTTTTGTTGATTAGAAACCCCTGGTTTTTAGCTATGGCCACTGACTTTACTATGCTACGAGTATGCTTTGATACCGCATGGCATTATTTGTATATTTGTATATTGGCTGCTAATGTGTCCGTGTAGATTCCGATGAACCAAACGAGGGTCCCACGATTTCTGTTGAAGATCTCCAAGTCCTTGACTCTCTACTACCCAGTATTCAGTCTTCTCCTCCTCTCCCCGTCAATATATATATAGCAGTCTATCTCAACGTTTCGACGTGTTCCACTGTTGAAGTGGTGCTCGTCCTCCTCCATCTCCCCCAGCGACTGCCTCTTAAGTCCTATTCTTCACGCCGTTGAGCTTCTTCTCCTGGCTAACGGGCTCCCTCACCATGATATCTAATTGCACATTCTTCTCTGCACGCTGCAGATGGACCGATCGACGTTCCTCAAAACCGAACTTACGATAGATCGTCGGGTTGACTGGGTTGCTAGACTCAAGGTAGCATGGCCTGCCTTCGCGATCTGCCTGGTTGGTCACATGCTCAATCAACTTGCGAGCATAGCCGTTGCGGGCAGCGCTAGGCCTAGTGCCGATATAGACGAGGTACCAACTCTCGTCGTCGCGGTCACCAAGCACACCATGCTTGACGTCGTGAAGGAGGGGGAGGAATTCGTTGAAGAAGCGACGTTTGCCTTCAGTGGAAAGCCTATAGTTGAGACGCCACATGCCACTGCGGAAGATGGTCCACATGTCGTCCATGTTCTGGCCCGGTGGCATCCTTACATCAAAGTCAACAAGCAAAGGTGAAGATACGACGCTGGATACTTACCAAAGAGCGACCGCACCAAAGTCTCCAATGGTGGTTACGAGGCCCTTCAAGATGTGAGCATACGTCACATATTCGAGAATTTCGACATGCAAGTTCCATTTCTCCTCCTCCGACCAATGCTCCCGATCAGGGACATCAATGAAGTAGCGAGCTACATCATCCTCAGCAAAAGCCTCCGCCAAACACATGGCAGCCTCCTTGTACTCGGCTGCCGTGACGACGCGAACGCCATCCGTTGCTGGACGGAATGAAGCAGTGGGCGTGGGCTTCTGCTGTAGGATTGTGAAACTGGTGGGAACATCATTGATCTGGGAGTTAGCATGGTTCAAGGCTGCTTTCGGTTCGACAATTGCGATGCCGCCTGGAGCAGGGATAATGGTTTTGGCCATGATTGTGGGTTCGTTCTTTTCTCTCTACTAGTATTGAGGTGGGATCTGCCGCTTCTCTTGATGGTAAGAACAGCCGTGTAAGCAGCCAGCGTGATGGTGTTGTCGCTGGGACAATGCACAGCCGCCCAGAAGTATGTCACTTGAACAAGGTATTCCTATGTGCGAAAGACCTTCAGTTCAAATTCCACTGCTGTCATGCAATTAGTCTGATTGCGGATGGTTGTGGCCGGGTCAGTCAGGATTGCGAGGCAGTCCCTTGGCTGCAATAGTATACCTTTTCAACGACGATCAGTATTTACGTTTCCGCTGGGCGAATACTATCTCCCGTATGTACTCTTGAGAGCTGAGTTCTCGAGACTGATTCGACTCGAGAGGGAAACCGTAACGATGTAAAAGCTTGACGAATATCAACCGACATCAATAGGCGGAAGCTATATAAGCTGCCCTTGAGTGGTAAGTAAGTGGAGGAGGTGGGTGATCAATGCGGCTCCGTTGGATAACCAGTGGTTAAAGGACGTGGTTGGGAAGTGGAGTTAAAGGTGTAGGTGAATAGCGGAAGTAAATGTATGGCTGCGGAGCGCTCGGATCTTGCTTTTTCCAGCAGCCGTCGCTTGTCACAAGACTGCAGATGATAGCAGACTGTTTGCTGACTTGGCCAAGCAGCTGTGTTGGTGAAGTGGAGCGGAGAGTGGAGGATCGTTGGGCAAGACCGGCTGCAGCAGGAATGCGTGCGTCGTGGGGGTGAAGGAACGAGAAACGGTTGGTGCAGAGAAAATGGGTGTGACAATAGAGTTCCGCAAGGTGGTATTGTATCTTTCAAAGAACGAACAAAGATGGGGGAAGCGAAACTTGATATACCTCTCCACCCTCACCCATGTAACGGCGACAACGCCCCTCGGTAGAGGTGGAGGCCATGCTAGCAAGCCGGGCGGGACCTGACCTGAGACGATTAGCTCTCCCGTCCACTCACGTTGGTGTCTGGGAAGCTCGAGCCTAGCTGTCATTCGGGGAGTGCTGTCACTGCCACTCCGCTGATCCGCGACGTCTGTAAGAAAAGTACAGCTGAATGGCTTCACCCAGAAGTGGTGGAAAGCTGGACCGCTGCGGACAGCGCCTCTCGTAATGTGTAAGGCGAGGTCTCACAGGTGCAGGCAGCGTTGGTCCAAGAGTGTGGGGTGGATCAGGGTTGGGTGCTCGGTAGTACTTGCTACAATTAGGTAAGCTCGACGACACTGGAGCAGGGGGCTCCCGTGAATCGCTGCCAACATTCCTACATTCAAGGGACCAGGTTCTACAATTGAAGATGTGCCCTCAAAAATACGGAAGGCTTCCGCTGTCTACCTAGGATTGTTTACTCCAAATACCATTTTCTAGATTATTTCGAGGTCGCATGAGCACTTCCCTCTCCTGGAAGGCGCTGACCGCCGTAAACCGTTTGTCACCGAAAGAACTCGATAGGAGGATTGTACACGTTCATGCAGGCCTGAGAAAAGCCATCGGCGGTTCCATGACTAGCACTACGTGGGGAATGATCAATTGAATCGAGAGCTGGATTGGATTGGGTTAAAACACTGCATGGTATCTTTTGAAAACAAGGCGTGCATGCTTTTGCATCGCCCTTTTGGAATCAGCCTTGCCCCAGACCAATGGAATCAAAAGGCTGTCATGTAGCCCCTCAATTGAAGCCCGACTGCACAATTACTTGGTATCTCAGTCAAAATATCTAGCTTGAGTTTCACTTTGACAACTGAGATATCGGTTGGTCTACAACATGCGGCGGATCTGCGTCTCTCCTGTGTATTTCCCCAGACCAGAGTCAAGGTGATTCCACCACTCGAACAGCATGCTCTCGCAGATAAGCTTGAACCAGGGTGTGAATTTGAGCGACTTGTCCTTAAACATAGCTTTCAGATCGTCCTGGGTAACGTAACGAGTGTCTCGGACTTCGTTGAGATTGGCGTCAATGTCAACGTTCGCCTTGATGAAGAGGATGTAGTCGACTGTGGCATTTTAAGCATGGCCTCCAAAACAGACAGCCGTCTTCTCCACAGCCCAGAGACAGTTAAAGAGAAAGCCCAACTCACTTTCGTGTTCGCCCCATTTACCGTCGCTGGGCGATTTGTAGTGTATCCTTGTGAGAAACTTAAAGTTGTCCAGAGGTACCTGAGATGCCTTGATGCCCAGCTCGTGGTCCAGCTTGCGCTGCGCTGCACGACGCACGCCCTGTACCGATGCCTCCAGCCCGACGCCGGTCTCTCCTGGTATCCCCAGCGGATGTGAGCAGCAAGTGTTCGTCCACATATCGGGGAAGGTGATCTTCTCGGTGGCTCGTTGCTGGAGGAGCAGTCGGTTCTGCGAGTCGAAGAGGAAGACGGAAAAGGCTCGGTGGAGCAGCCCTTGGTCAATATTCTCCATCAAATGGCCTCAACGCCAGTTAGTACGTTGGTCGAGGCAATCGAGCCTTATGCGCTTTCTAGGCTAGTGTGTGCTAACTTACAGACTTTCTTGCTCGCGCTTCCGATTGGGATATCATTCTCGTCTAACACAATGCAAACCTCGTCCATTAAACGGATCTGTTCTTCGTCATATCCTTCCAAATCATTGTCGCTCGTAGCGGAATTGTGTGTGCCGCCAATAAGTGTAGTGTTGACCTCGGGGAAGAGGCGCAGGACATTCTCAGCCGTAATTGCAGGTGCCTGGGTGACGCTAGCAGTGGTACTCATGGTTGTGATTCGAATTGGTGCTAAAATGAAGGTTTCTGAGAGTGAATACAGTGCTCGTTGAGGGTGTTGAGCTTGAGGGACGGATGGTCCAAACAAAGCTTTATCAATTTTAGGCCAAATGCGATCGAGACCCTGGCTCCAAATTGTGGCGCACGAAATCACGTGCACTCACCAAGCCCGGTTTACTTTGGCACTCCGTGATTGGTCCATATTTGGCATATTTAGAATGTTTGCTTTCCGTTGCTTAGGGGACCTTTTAGTGCACAGCAACCACACGAAACTGCGTCTGATGAAATGAAGTACAGGTGTATTGTTGCATGGCCTTCATTACTGACCAATGAGAACTTTTGACGTTCTTCTATCTGCACAAACCTATTGATCAGGCATGGTGAGGATGAGGTATCAAAGGAAATGACTTTTCCGTGGCCGGAATATGCAATAGATGACCGAACCCCAATCCGAGAATGAATGAACCAAAAGCACGGAACTCCAGGTGACTCAGCATCACAGATGGCTGGTTCTCTATGCAACGGTCGCTGTCTTCGACTTCTTAGCCACTGGCACCTCAGCCTCTGCATCTGCTGTTTCGTCCAGCTGGCGCTTCTCTTTTTCACCACTAAGCTCCCTCTCCGCCGCCAAGAACTTCTCCTGCTCTTCGGCAGTCAACCCCTCGAGAAGGGGCCTCTCGTCCTCATTATGGAGGTTGAAGTGGAACGCTCGGATAATCGAGTCCGTATCATCAATGGCGATCTTTCTGATATCTGCAAGGGCTTTAATCTTGGCGGTCACAGCCTTATATTGTGCGTCGGTCATCTTCAAGCCGAGCTGGTCAGCACGGCTCTTGATGGCATTCCAGCCAGTTAACCTGCTCGCGAAATGGACATAGCGGGACATGCCAAAATCGGCTGGGTTGATGATTTCATAGGTAGATGGGTTGTTAAGAACTGGAGTCCGTCAGTGACTCGTCCTTTTTCATGAGCATGATATTCACTTACTCGCTTTAGCGTGGATACCGGCCTTGTGCGTAAACGCACAGAAACCGGTAATGTAATTGTTGAAAGGAATATTCACTTCGACATAGTCGGCAACAAGGTCCTCAATGTCTTTGAGCTTCTTGAGATTGTACTTGCTGAGAACATAGTCACGGTCGGCGGCCATCATACGGGCCATTAGGCCACCGAGGGGTGTAATGCCGTTCCTCTCACCAATACCCAGAACTGAGGTATCAATGTGGGTTGCGCCTGCTTCCAACGCACAATATGCATTAGCAATAGCGCAGCCAGTATCGTTGTGGAAGTGCGTCTCGATGTCGCAGCTGACAACACCCCTTAGGGTCCTGACTAGGTCATAAACCTGTCTTGGGCTGGCGCATCCCACGGTATCAGCGATACCAACACGGTTCACGCCGATCTTGTCAACGGCGCTGTAAATGGAGAGCAGATCAACCAGGTCTGACCGGAAGGAATCCTCCGAGGAGAAGCGGATTTCCTTGCCCTTGGACTTGACAAACTCAATGACTTCAATGGCTGTGTTCCTGATGTAGGTCATGTCCTTGCCGTGTGAGTATTCCCTCAGGTAGCTCGACGTTCCGATAACGACATCAAGACCATCTACGCCAGTCTCGACGGCGATCTTAGCATCCTCAAGGTGGCACCTCACATGCGTGAGGATCTTAGCCTTCAATCCGAGCTTGCAGATGGCCTCGCAATCCAGTCGTGATTGCTCGCTCGCAGCGGGGCTGGTGAGTTCAATATCTGTGCAAAAGCGGTAAGTCTAGAGGCTCTGTAATTCTTGAGAGGGGTAGGTTCAGGGGTCCGTACAATCAACACCAAAATCATCGAGCGCCTTGGCAATCTTGATCTTCGCCTCCAGGTCAAAGTAGGCACTGCAAGCTCAATTAGCGACTGCACAGGCCAGGCCACATAGGACGATGCCTACTTTGCGAACTGCTCGCCCTCACGCAGCGTCGACTCAATGATCTTGAACCGACTGACATTGGACAAGAAATCGCCTACGGGCTGGTACGGACTCTTGTGGTGAGGATGGGGGTTATGGGAGCTCTGGATAGCGGAATAGCCTGGGTGGCTGCCATTAGTACCATTGGTTGTGTTTGCACCGCCATTGGCGCCATTGGCAGGCTTCTCTTCGATGGGAGGGCACATGATTGTTGGTGGGGAGTGTGGATGGAGGGACAGAAAGTTGGCGGAGCAGATCGGGGGTATTTGAAGGCTGGGAAGAAATTATTAGTGAGTCAAGGCCAAAATTCTCTTCCGTTGCCGATGATGATGAAAAGGCCAGGGCCGCGATCGGCTCTGCCATGGTAGCCAGCTCAGGCCTCGAAGTGGTCCAGGCTACGTGGAGGCGGGGAAGCCGCTTCTCGTCGAAAGGTTTTCCAGCACAAGCCCAGCACAAGCCCAGCACAATCATGCACGCAGGCAATCTCTGTTCCCCCGCAAACGCTGGGGAGCGGCGCTGCAATTCACTCAAGAGTGTAATTAACAAATAGCACTCTAGCTGTCTGCATATCTCGGCTTGTTCCGCTTCACCGTCCTACACCTGCATGCCTTGCTTCGACCTTACTCGTCGGAGCTCTCTTGATCTTTGTTACAACGCGACCTCTGCAGTAAAACCTGGCCGGTGGAACGGAGGCACTGGGGAATATTTGTTGCATTCAGTCGCCCTTGAGCCTAGAGTGGGCTGACCTGGATGAGTTGTTTAAGTGAAATTCATCTCTCAACCTCGGAACATTTTATCGCTCCATCGCTCCTAACAACCGACCGTTGCACGCTGTGCAGCATTGGTAACCACACACCACAATCTAATCTCGATGCAGGCCACCCTCAACTTGCCCTCTGCAGGTCTGAGAACTTTCCCGTGACGGCTTTGCCGCTAGACCTGTCTTGAAGATATTTGGACCCAGAAAGTCGTCCGTCACACCAGGAATAACATTGTCTGCAAAGATGTGGTAGTTTGGATAGCAGAGCTTTCTCCCAACTCCTCCAATTCTAGGGATATGTTGACCGTACTCATCTTCCCAAGCGTTGGCCTCGTCGCGCCTTTCACACAACATCTCCTCATCAAAGGCCCCAGATTAATTTCTGTAAAGTCTGGCTCTTCGGTGTAGTTGAAAGTCAAAGCGCTGACACATGTCCCGCGGAGACCGCGGTAGCCTTCCGAAGATGAACTATAAGTCCTTGTAGCAAGGGTTGTCCTTAAGAGGGGGCGATATGGTCGCGGTAGGGAATCCGCAATTCTGGGGAAAGAGGCTGCCCCCATGCTTGCGGCACATGGTACATTGGCATACTCCATTCTAGGAACGTCAGCGAAGCCATATCGAAGGCCATATATCAGCTCATACGCTCTTAGGAGGCCAATTCTCATCGTTTGGAAAGCTGATAGTGAATCTGATGGCTCCGCAGAGGCATCCGCGTGATATGTTTCCAGGTCTATCCATTCCCTATGAGCTTAGCAGAATCTGACTGGAAATGGAGTAAAAGGGGGAGTGAGAGAAACCTTGACAGCTGCTGAATTTATGCAACCAAGCTTGTCGGAAGAAGGGCGTGCCTGTTGACGTCGATTAGGTATTGTAAGTGGCGGTCGCCCCACGGCCTCTGTCTTAGATCTAAAGACCTTCAAAACTTCCAATATATCTAATAGTATCTAAGAATTATTCACTTGAATTTTTGTCGATCACTGAAACGAGGGGACTATCACACTATCTAAAGCCGCTAAGGGTATGTAGCATGGACATGCGCTAAGACTGGGCACAAGTGAACTGCAGAAGATGAGTACGCCTCACTTTCCGTTCACACATTTGGACTCGAACTAGTTTGATACGTGATGTGTGATAGTTGATTATTGTCGCCAGAATATATGTGAAAAAGCATTGTCGGGATTAGTCAGCGAGATGTTGCACGGTCCGGGCCACTTCGGTATTCAACCAACATGCTTCGACAACCACATCCAAGCTTAGGTTCATACCTACCAGTCATCTCCTCAGCCGTCGCTCGCTCTTGCTTGACGAGCTCACCAGGGGAGCAACAATGCATCACATCTCGTAGCCACTGAGCATGACACTCTTTACGGCGCTCTCAATCTATCCGCTCGAATAACCCACCATTCTCAGCAGTGCCAGCCCCACAAGCGGATACCACCCCCGTTTGCTGCCCACGATGGACCAACCTCTCTCCTCGCTCACCAATGCGACCTCGTTCCTTCCTTCCTCGTCGGATCTACTCATGGCAGTGCCTCGTCTGCTTTCCAGGGCGGGCTTCTTCGCAGAGCATATTGACGGCATCTTCGGCAAGATCCGCGCGGGTGGTATCATGATTGCGGAGCCAACCACGTCCAACATTACGAATGCCACCATAGCCACCACGTCTAGAACTTTCATTCAGGAATCAGTTGCGGCAGCGGCGAGTGCGACACTTGTAAGCCAGGATGACGGAGTATTCTCTCCGCTACAGGCATTGAAGAATGTTGGGTCTTTCTTCGGCTACATGACTTCAAAATGGGCAATTGGTACCTTCACTGCGGTGAGTTTTGGGACTTTCTACGATTACATTGGTACAATCTACTGTTTGGGGGGGACTACTCGCTAATTCTATGCAGGCAATCCTGCTGAATCGCACCCACTTCTATGCCTCCAGCCGAATTCCCCTCTCATTCAACAGAATGTATCTCCGCTTTGCGATATACATACTCCCAATGATGCTATTTCTATATCGCATACAAGGCATCCTTCGGGCGCTACGCTGTCAGACCTCGCCCAGCTGGTCTCAAATGCAATACGGCGCCCCGAGCAAAGAATTAGACACGGATTTCGCTGGGGATGGTGGTTTATTATGGAAGACTGCTTCGTCTCTGCTCTTCTGGGAAGGCTTGGAGGCGTCTTGCAAAGCAGTCAACATGTTTCCCCCGGACCCCAGCTCCACACGGCCCGCTGGCTCCCTTGCGTTGCTGTGGCCACTATTCCTTTCCCTCGGGTTTGGTCAATTCGTAGAGACCATGTCTTGTGCTCTTCAAGGCCTTCCGCAAATACAAGAGGTCGGGATGACTATCTTTGAGCATTCCTTGGCCTTCGCCGAAGCCGAGGCAGTTGTTACCAAGCCCCTAATTGATTCTCCGCGTTTCTGGAAGCCGAAGACCGTTTTCACTCCGGACGGCAATTCACTGTCCCTAGCCCATGCGTCCCTGTCACGGTTTGCCAATGTGCCACCTGAAGTCCTCCTGATTTCTTTGATATCAAGCTTCAGTCACCTGACGAGCAATTTTCTTGCAGTCGTTGGGCTTCGGACACGATTTCGACTCGTCACAACAGGCATTTGGGGTTTCGCGTACATGTCCGCATTTGCGTGGAGTTTCATCAAATTTGCCACCGCCGTTTCAGAGCCGGGACCTCGGATTGGAGTCATCCGATTCCCTACTGTTTGCATTGTGGGTTTCATTCCCCATCTCATAATTTTGGTGGGCATCTTAGCCTGCGGCGCGATCTATCTCCTTGCGTTTGGTCTCACATTGCTTTCGCCACCCCCCGGCCAACCTGAGAACCTTACTTGGCGAGAACGATTTGCTGTAGCGTATGGGAATCTACATGCAAACATACATCTATCGGCCATCACCCCGCTGACTATCAGCTGGCACGAGGATTTCTACACAGCGATTCTGAAGGTCGGCTTCACTGTCCTCACAGCGGCAAGTGAAGCGGTGTATCTCAATGAAGGGTCGGGGATTAGTGTGCATCCAATGACATGGCTCGAAAAGAAACGACTCCAGGAACTTCTTACTCGACGACGGCGAGCTCGAAGGAGTTTTGCTACCATACCACCAGAACTTCGTGGAAATGGCATCGCCGAAGGCATCGAAATCGACGATTGGAGTATATGTGACGATTCTTCCCCGTATCCTGCCTCCGGATATGGGAGAGAGAGAAAGACCGGGGAAGCCGCCGCCTCCTCCAACACTTCCAGAGTTCTTGGAAGAGACAGCGGTGTTGGACTTTCGCAACGTAGAGGGCGCTGGACTTTGACCTACCAGTTTCTAAGAGGCATCTCCCTACTGCTCGTGGCTATTCAGGCAAAGATTCTCATGTCTGTGCTAGGAAAGCTACGGATTGCCTACAGTCCTAGATGGTTGGTCCGGCTTGCCAGACCTCAGTCCAACGAAAAGACATCACCTTTGACTTCAAGGCAATTCAGCACAGGAGCACAGATAGAGGCAACTCGGGTTTTACGGCCATCAGAACCATGGTTGGTTATTGATGAACAGACTCGCTTGCGACCTTCACTCGACTTGGACATGGAAGAGTTCGCCAGGAAAACACTGCGTACTGCTGGCTATTACGAAGAGCAAGGCAATAAAGAGACCGAAGAACATCTTACAGAATATCTCTACAATTGGTGGAGAACAGGCGGTAAATGGGGAGACGTTGACACTAGCGGAGACTACATTCCTGCTCAGGATGACGATACCATAAGTATCTCCTCCACCACCACAACGGATCTCAGCAATGAATGGTCAGACATGGATGATGGACGGAAGACGCCTACCAGAAGCTCGCCGTTCGTGCACAATCAAGAATCACCTCTAATATCAGAAAACTTCGTCCATATTTCTAATCTCTCTCGCCTCCTCGATCCCCAAACACAAGAGGACCGAGAAGAGGCTCGACTTCTGTCACGGCATTTGCAGACTCCTGGAATCCTCACGCGGTCCCAGTATCGAATGCTAGTCGAGCGTGATGAAGCTCGGGTCTTCACGTCTTCTTCTCGTTATCGGTTGACAGGTTTTGGAAACGGCCAAATGACAGCAGAACAGGAGGAGAAGTTGCTGGAAGAGTACATTGTGAACCGCCGGAAAGTCACCATGGAAGCGTCTGGCCTAGGTACCTCCGCTACCTGGGATAATGGTGCTGAGGGCATGGGGTCGGAAGGCCCACAATGTGTTGTTTGCCAAATTAGTCCGAGGACTGTCTTGGTCTGGCCGTGTGGATGTCTGTCGCTATGTGACGAGTGCCGAGTTGGTTTGGCGTCGAAGAACTACACGACATGTGTGTGCTGTAGGACGAATGTTGTGGCTTACTCGCGTTTGTACGTGCCGTAGATGCATAAATGAGTCTAGATTGGAGGGAGCATTTGGGCTAGCGTTATATTTCTTTGTAGATATGTTTGTGTATATTTCATTGTGTTCGTTCGGCCTAAGAGCGCTTGGAGAAATTCTCCACGCTTGAGCGATGTGGCAGCGCTCCCTATTGTGGTACCATCGTAAATAGATACTTGGCTAACACCGGTAGCTAAACATGACCACGTTCTTAGGCGAAACACCACGACTTCGGGCTCGTCCATGAAGGGTCCCATATGCCATTTAACATGTCTCGAAAAATGAACGGATTGAATTTAGATGAGGCAGAGGAGCTGAAGCAATAGCCAGCGCTTCCAACTGTACGTAATACAATTCAACTTGACTAAATCTAGAACGTTACGTCTAACTTTCTTAGTACGTTTCTATATAATTAACATAAAGACTACTTACAAATTTTAACAATAATAATTAAGAATCCTTATACAGCTTAATAACTTAGCAGAAGTTATAATATAACGCTAGAATAAATATAATCTAAAAGAGCTAAAAGCTTAGAGTAAATTACTCTTTAGCAGAGCTAGTTCTTTTGTAATTAAAAAGCCTTAATTATCTCTTTAGAAACATAGTTCTTATTAAAGTAGCAAGTTTTTCTTTTACTAAAGAAGGCTTTCTTGCAGTTATAGAACATGCACAAGATAGAGAGGAAATTAAAAGCAATTTTAAAAAGTGTAGAGTAGAAGAAACTTTTTACTTTTATTTACTATATATAAGAATCTATAAATAAGAGGCTGTTATTCTTAGCTATAGTAAAGTTCTTTTAATTAAATCTATAATACTACTATTACTTTAAAGTTTTCTACTATCTTTTATATAAGTAATTACTAGTAAGAAAAGAAATGTTTATAAAAAAAGTTTTTTTTAAATTTATTATTATAATAGTTGCTAACGTACTCTACAGGCAAGTTGCTTATACACCTAAGTTGCTTACTTTTACTAAGACTCTACTAAACTACTTTTCTTATACTAATGTATTTCTAATAACACTACTTAAATATGCTAAAAGAATATTAGATATAGCTTACACTTTAAGCTTTTAAATAAAACATAACACACTTAAAGTAACATACTACAGCTATAACAACTAGCTATCTAGGTATGTCCTAGGCCAACATAGCCTAGCCTAGACTACACTAGGCAGTCCTAGACAACTCTTAACTTGTACTATTAACCCTGCACTTTCTAGACAACGCCTACCTTGCCTAAAGCTAAGCATTCTAGAAAGGTAATACTTTAAATTTAACCTATAGCATACTAGATTTGTTGCTACTAGCGCTGCCATGCCTGGCTCTCTAAAGAAGTATATAGCTAGCTGTAGAAACCCTCTTTAGATAGCAGAGGGTTGCCTTAGAAATTAGGCAGGTACTAATTATACTTCTATGTTATAGTTATACTCTTGTTAGTTAACGCACATTTTAATTTTAAAGTGTATACCCTGTTTTTACAATATCTATATATAAAGTTTTTTAAAAATAATAAATAACTAATATACTAAATAACTTATATAAGCTAATTTTATAGCTAACTTATAAAAGCTAAGTAATTGTTACAATCCTTGCTTTGTAGAAGCACTTAGGTCGTTGTTGTTCCTAGTAGGGTAGGACGGAAGGTAGGGGCCGACAGCAGAGTGTACAGTCCTAAGTAATGGCTATTAGGCTAATAGAGTAAGGTAGGGTGACTAGATTATAGTTTGTCTCTATAGCAGCAGTATAGTAGCTAGGTTAAACAGTCCTGTTAGACAGAATTAGAGGTATATATGTTGTAAGATATATAAATAGTATTACAGCTTTTTAAAAAGCTAGAATGCTACTTAGTTTATATAAAAAATAAACTAAACATTAAACACACCTTTTTAAAAATTGTTTAAGGTTAGAACTATATACATATGTAATAGTGCTAAGAATAAGTTAGATAAGTTTACTAAGTTTATAGCATAGTAAACTTACTTAACTTATTAAACTTATTTAACTTATAGCTTATCTTTTTATTAAATAATACATTCCTTTATAATCTTAGGCAGCTGCGCTGCTTCTGCATCTTCTAATTAGTCTATAAACAAGCTCTACTCTAACCTAGCTAGATTATAGAGCACTTTAGGTAGAGTTATGTTAGTCTAACTATAGACTATAACATGCTGCCTCCTCTCTCTAGCAGCGTCCTTGCTGCTCTGCTTACACAACTACGTTAGTAAAAGTTTACTTATAAAGTAAGTGCCTACCTACTAAAAGGTGTTTGTAATATCTATTTTTTTATACTATATAGCTTATTAGTCTTATTTATTTTATTATTCTTATACTACTCTCTATCTTAATCTTTTTTATTAGATAAAGATAAGACTCTGTAACATTTACTAGTTATTAGAGTTATTTTATATGCTAACTCTATTCTTAAACAGGTGTATAGAATGTGTAAAAAAAAAAAATTAGTGTAACACCTTTATTTCTAACATAGTGTAAGACTAGTTAGAAAAAGAAAAGAAAAAGCTTTTATAATTTACTAAGGCTTTACAAGTTTAAAAGTAAAAGCTTTTAAAAAAGTAGATAGAATAAATCTAAAAGCAGATTTATTTACTATAAAAGATAGTAGAGGTAAAGAAAAGAGAGTGTTTTAAATAAGATTATATCTTAAAATTACTAAATTTGCTAGAGGTTTATTATACATAGTACTTAAAAGAGGACCTTTTCTTCTTAGATAAAATAGCAGCTTTTAAGGCAATAGTAAAGAGTTAATTACCTCTCTAACTTTTTTTATAAGTACTTGTCTTTAAAGGCTGCTGCTATCTAATAATAATGTAGCTGCTTTTTTTAAGATAAGTGCTTTATTGCTTAGCTAGTTTTTTTTTTTTTAGAAAAGTCTAAAGATACTTTTACACTAACTATTACACATTTTATAGGTTTTTAGCTAGTTTTTAAGTGTTTTTACTAGTAAGCTATCTAAGCTATCTAAGCTATTTTACTATTTTACTATTTTTTTATTTTTTTATTTTTTTATTTTTTTATTTTTTTATTTTTTTATTTTTTTATTTTTTTATTTTTTTATTTTTTTATTTTTTTATTTTT
>NW_022985189.1:41791-64424 GCF_010093535.1 Lindgomyces ingoldianus
TTTTTTATTTTTTTATTTTTTTATTTTTTTATTTTTTTATTTTTTTATTTTTTTATTTTTTTATTTTTTTATTTTTTTATTTTTTTATTTTTTTAATTTTTTAATTACTAATAATCTGTTTTACTTTATACTCTATTTCTATTTTCTTTTATTCTTATATAGACAAGGGAATTTCCTTAGGTGCTTTCTCTAGCTTAGAGACATAGAACTATAAGTGTATGTTTATGTGCAGAGAAAGCTTTAGTTTATAGTTGTTTTATTAGGTCTATAGAACTTTATAAAGTCTTATTTTTCTTTTTACTAGCTTTCTAGAGAGTCTAGGTGTCTTAAGGTTTTTTATTTTAAGGTATACATAGTCTTTAGAGCAGATCTCTAGTCTAAGTTGTTATGTTTTATTTACATATTATTCTATTATCTTCTAACTAGATTTAGCTTTAATTGCTAACTTATTATATATACTTTATAAGCTTAATAATTAGTTAATTAACTTTAGTAAGTTTATAGGCTAATTTTTATGTAATATAAAGTAGGGGTAGTAGCTAAAATTAGCTTTAAACAGTGTTTCTTTAGTTATAATAGATTATAACAGATTCTACTATGTTAATAGCAAGCTGTGCTATAAAGAGCTACTCTACCTAGTTATTTTAACTATAGAAAACATATTTTCTTAGGTATTTTTCTACTTTAGTGTTTACTTGCTTAGTTTAACTATCTATTTATAAGTAGTACACTATAGATAACTTGTGCGTTATACTAAAGTGCCTTATAGCTGCTTTCTAGAACTTACTAGTAAATAGCTTATTTTTGTTAGAGATAATAACCTTAGGACATTTATATACTAAAACTATATTTTATTTAAGTTTATATATAAATTTCTTAGCTATAATAGTCTTTTTTAATAGCTATATATATAGATACTTTATAGTCTTATTAAAGGCTACTATTATTATATTACACATTCTTTCTATACCTAGTTCTTTTAATAGGGGAAGTCTTAACGTACTTTACAGGCGAGTTGCTTACACACCTAAGTTGCTTACTTTTACTAAGACCCTACTAAACTACTCTTCCTACACTAATGCATTCTCTATAACACTACTTAGATGTGCTAAAAGAATGTTAGATATAGCTTACACTCTAAGCTTTTAAACAAGACATAAAACTCTTAAAGAAATGTGCTATAGCTATGTGTAAAGTCTTATAAAAAATAATAAATAACTATAGCACTAGATAATATTTATAAGCTAATTCTACAGCTAAATTATAAAGGCTAGGTAATAAAAAGAAGTAGGTAATTATTAAAACTATACTTAAGCTATATATGCAAAGAATTTCCTCTTAAATAGCATTTAACGTACCTAACAGGTTAGCCGGCTACATAGGTTAGCTAGCTACTTTTGCTAAGCCTCTACTACACTCTACCTATCTACATAATGCTTTAACAATAACACTAGATTAAATCTTCTAAAGAATATTAAATATAGCTTACTCTTTAGGCTTTTAAATAAAACTTAAAACTTTTCTTATAACACGCTATAGCTATCTATAATGTTTTTTATATAACGTACTTCACAGGCGAGTTGCTCACACACCTGAGTCGCTTACTTTTGCTAAGACCCCACCCTAACAAACTCTATTATGGCCCATAACAACCTGCTCTAGCACTATATAGTATAGTACAGCTAAGAATATTATTTAGATACTACTTCTGCTTCTTGCTTACATGTTTATGTGTTATGCCTAGTCTAATTACACTATTTGCAGCGCCTTTAGAATAGCTTACCTACTTTAGCTTGCACCTGCTTCTTTACCTTTTTCCTGTTACTGCGCGCTTTAAACTTCTTTAGAGCTGTTAAGCATAGGCTTTTCTAAATTATTAAGGTTTTTTCTACCTTAATCTACTTTTTTTATGTAATTTATATTATATAGTAGCCTTATTAGCTACTTAAAGCTTAGTAATTTTTTATTACACTAACACTAGCTTATGCATAATTATTACTACTTTTTTTAAAACTTTTTTAAACACTTTAACTATAGAAGTTAGTAAACTATTTATATACTTTTAAATTTTTATTTTTATAAGTATTAATTATAACCTAAGTTTTAAGGTATTACTTAGAGTTTACAACTACTAAAGCTTGTTATATATAAGTAGTAGTAGTAATAAAGTGCGCAACTTTACATTAAAGCTTATTATAACTTATTATAAGTTAAAAAGAACTAATCTAGCGCTTTAAAACTCTTTTTAAATATTACTAAAAGTAATTATAGCATTATAAGCTGCTTTAAAGTATAGTAAAAACTTTATTTTTATAATATAAGTAATTTAGTTATATATAAGGTTTTTAGCTTAGCACCTATACACCTTTTTTAAAAGAGTAAAATAACCTACATTAAGTAGCTATAAAAAGTGTAATAAATAAAAAAGTATATAAATAGTAATAATCTTATTATCTTTATAGTATTACTAGAAATAAAGTAAGTTATAGCTTTTATAGCTATTAATAACTAGTAGACAGTAGCTATTAATAACTAGTAGACAGTAGCTACTAATAGTACACTTTTTTATATGCACGTTAAAGTGCTTTAACTAGTCTAAACTAAGCTAATTAGTAGTCTAGCTACGCTTAGAGATTGTAATAACTTAATTTTAAAGTAAAAATTTTTTTATACTAGTTTAAAAAGTAGTTACTACTCTAAAAAATAATAAAAAGTAAAATAGCTTACATTTTAGCATTAATGCTCTAGATAGCTATTATCTACTTCTAGTTACTTAGCTAGACTGCTTTTAGCTGTTCTTATTTTTTTAAACTTATAATAACTGCTCTAGTAGATATCTAGCCTATTATAAACTCTATCTTATTAAAGTTATATGTATTATTATTTTAGATACTATACTTAGCTTTAATATTTTTTATAAAGTTAAACTAGCTTTAAATTACTATAAATTTTTTATAAAAAGCTTTTTTATAGTTATACTTACACTTAAACTTTACTTTAAGCTTTAAGTAACACTTAATAAATGTATTAAGCTAGTTTATACTAATATAGCCTATATTACACTTAGTATGTAAAGAATTAGCTATATTAGCTATAGCTACTAGCTAGAGGGGAAATTCTTACGCATCTAGCTTAAGTATGTGCTAAATAATTACCTACTTCTTATTATTATCTAGCTTTTATAAGTTAACTATATAATTAGCTTAGAAAGGTTATTTAGTGCGTTAGTTACTTATTATTTTTTAAAAAACTTTATAGATAGCTATAGCATGTTACTTAGAAAGTATTACGTTTTATTTAACAGCCTAAAGTGTAAGCTGCATTTAATATTCTTTTAACATGTCTAAGTAGTATTATTAAAAATGCATTAGTGTAGAAAAAGTAGTGTAGTAGGGTATTAGCAAAAGTAAGCAACTTAGGTGTGTAAGCAACTTGCCTATAAAGTACGTTAACACTAAGTAATTAACACACTAGACAGCCTTTATAAGTAGAATGCTAGCCTAAATTAAGAAATTTAACTAAGCTTAAAAAGAAGGTAGTTATTAAGTATATACTTAAGCTTATTACACGCAGATTTCCTCCTAAGCTTCCAGCTATAGCTAATATAGCTAATTCCTTGCGCGTAGAGCGCAATCTAGGCTAGGTTAGCTTAAACTAGCCTAGTATGTAAGTTAAGCACTGCTTTAAGTTTATAATAAAGTTTAATTATAAGTATAATTATAAGAGAGCACTTTATAAGAATCTAGAGGTTATTTAGAGCTAGTTTTACCTAGTAGCTAACATAAAAGCTAAGTACAGTATCTAGAATAAAAACACATATAACTTTAATAAGTTAAGCTTTATAATAGGCTAAATATTAACTAGAGCAGTTATTACAGCTTTAAAGAAATAAAGACAGCTAAAAGTAATATAGTAAAGTAATAAGAAGTAGATAATAGTTATCTAAAGCATTAACATAATAAAGTAAGCTATTTTACTCTTTATTATTTTTAAAGGCTGCTATTACTTTTTTACCTAGTATAAAAAGAAAAATCTACTTTAAAACTAGGTTATTACAGTTTCTAAGAACAGCTAGATAATAAATAAGCTTAGGCTGCAGTAGTTAAAGCACTTTAATAGGCATATAAAAAAAGGTTATAGGCGCTTATTAGCTTTTTATTATTAACAGCTATAAAAGCTATAACTTACTTAATTTCTAGCAGTACTATAAAAAGAATAAAATTATTACTATTTATATACTTTTACACTTATTACACCTTTTATAGCCTTTTAATGTAGGTTGTTTTACTCTTTTAAAAAAAGTGTATAAGCGCTAAGCTAAAGATCTTATATGTAACTAGATTACTTATATTATAAAACTTAAGTTTCTACTATGCTTTATACATGCCTATAATGTAGTAATTACTTTTAGTAATATTTAAGAAGGGTTTTAAAGCGCTAGTTTAGTTCTATTTAACTTAAAATAAGTTAAAATAGCTTTTAATATCTAGTTATATACTTTATTACTACTACTACTTATTAATAACAAGCTCTAGTAGTTATAAACTCTTAGTAATACCTTTAAATTTAAGTTATAATTAATGCTTATAAAAGTAAAAATTTAAAAGCATATAAATAGCTTACTAACATCTATAGTAAAGGCTTTTAAGAAAGTTTTAAAGAGGGCAGTAATTATTACACATAAGCTAGTGTTAGTGTAAAAGGAGATTATAAAGCTTTAAGCAGTAAATAAGGGTGCTATATAATATAGATTATATAAAAAAGTAAATTTAGGCAGAAAAAACTTTAATAGTTAAAAATAGAGCTTGTTTAACTACTCTAAAGAAGTTTAAAGTGTGTAGTAATAAAAAAAAGCTAAAGACATAAGTGCACGCTAAAGGAAGTAAGCTAAGTTAAAAGTAATGTAAGTAGTGTAATTAAACTAGGCATAACTTATATATATGTAAGAAAGTAGTAAAAGTAGACTCTAAATAATATCTTATGTTGTATTACTTTATACAGGGCTAAAGTGGGCTGTTTTGCGCTAGAATAGAGTAGTTTTAGTAGGGGCTTGGCAAAAGTAGCCGGCTAACCTGTGTGGCCGGCCAACCTGTTAGGTACGTTATAGCTAATATAGCTAATTCTTTACGCACTAAGCATAATCTAGGCTATATTTACATAAACTAGCCTAGTATGTTTATAAAGTGTTATTTAAAGCTTAAAGTAAAGTTTTAAGTGTAAGTATAGTTAAAAGATATTTAGCTAATTATAAAGCCTGTTTTACTAAAGTTGTATATGTTATTATCTTAGATGCTATACTTAGCTTTAATATTCTTTATAAGGCTAAACCTGCCCTAAATTACCCTAGAACTCTTATAAAAAAGCTCTCTTATAGTTATACTTATGCTTAAATATTACTTTAAGCTTTAAATAACGCTTTATAAATGTACTAGGCTAGTTTATGTAAACATAGCCTAGATTACGCTTAGCGCGCAAAAAATTAGCTATATTAGCTATAAATATTATCTAAGGGGAAATTCTTTGCGCATATAGCGTAAGTATAGTCTTAATAATTACCTGCTTCTTTTTATTACCTAGCCTTTATAATTTAGCTGTAGAATTAGCTTATAAATGTTATCTAGTGCTGTAGTTATTTATTATCTTTGTCACGATTGTGCACGAGTAAGGTTATAGAGCTTCACGGAGGTCTAGTTTAATTACTATGTGAGGTATTATAGTAGGTACAAGACGTTGTGTGAGGAACAGGAAAGTTTAGAAGAAAATTAGTAATTAAATACTTAGCTTAGAAGTCTAAGCGCGTTAGGTATAAATTAAGCCTATTCTAGGTTTAGTTAGTGTTAAAGTAGTTTATGCTTAACTTTATGTCTATGTTATATTTATATTAGACATGCACTAATAATACTCTAGTACACATCTAATATAGTTATGTCTAGGATCTAGAGAGGATACTGTGATAGTACCCCCCCCTTATTAAAAAGAGAATCCTTTATATTAGTAGTTCTAGCATTAGGTTATCTTTATTAGGGTATAAGTTTAGTTTAGATAAGTATTAAGCGTAGAATTAAGTTACTATAGAGTTTTTTTACAAAGCTTTTACAGGTTTTTATAATAGTTTATTATATTTAGTCTATTTTATAAAGTATTTGTAGATATATTTCTCTTTGTTAAACTAGATCTATTTAACATTTTCTATAACATATTCTAGTTTATTATTTATAATAATAGGTTTAAGTAGCAGGTTTAGCTGTCTAGGTAGATAGTTAGATTTAAAGGCTACTTAGCGCAGCAATAATACGTAGAACACAGGGTGTATCTTTATGCTGTTAGGTAGGATTAATTAGTAAGCATGTAATAAGACTATATAAGCTACTATAAAAAGGCTAAGGTTTTTTTTAATTAAGTTTTTTTAATTATTAGTTTATTTAGATATTTCTAGTGTCTAGCTAGACCTTCTTACTAGCTACATACGTAGGGGCAGGAGTTTAGAATTAGTTTATGTACTCTTATTAAAAAGCTTAAGCCTATGTAAGCTTTTTATAAATGTATTTAGATATATTTTAGATTTTGTTAATAAGTTTATTTACATTTATTACTTGTACAAATTAATAAGTTAGTTAGGGGGTATTTAAAAGTAGTTTAAATCTTATTTAAAGGTAGTATCTATAGTTTGCTAAAAATAGGAATACTTACATTAATTTAGATGTTATGTTATTAGCTTTAAACTATGCTGTAGCTAACTATTTTACCTAGTTATCTTACTAGTAATTTATGTACACTTATAGAACTTATTCTATTATAGTGTTTACATTTTTAGTCTAGCTATTAGTCTCTAGGTAAAAAGCTGTAGATAGATAGAGAATAATTTAAAGCTGTTTATAAAGTTTGTCTTAGAAGGCTAAGACAAACTACGTACCTCTATCTAATATAATTATGTTAGGTAGGCTATAGTAAACCTATATGTATTAGTAGAATAACTAGGCTATATTAAGGGCAGTTATAGAAGAATATAGTATTAGGTGTTAATACTTAGTTAAGTAATTAATAACTACTATAATATTTATATACCCTTTAGATAAGAGTAAGTTTATAATAAAATTAATTAATATGTCTTTCTAAGCTTATTTAAGAATTAGAAGTAGTTTAAGTAGGCTATTATACCTTTTTTAAAAGGCTTTTACTTTACAGCAAGTATAGCAACATAATATGTATTAGCGTATAGTATAGAACATGCGGGGCTAGTAGTACTCTCTCTGTAGTAGGTTAAGAGTCTTTCCTCTACTTAGGTGTCCTTTAATAGGCAAGTTGTGTACAATTTAGAGTAGTTTAATTCTTAGTTTATTAAAATTAAGAATTATAAGTTAGTTATAGTAATATAGCTTACTATTTTAGTTTTTATAGTTAGCTAGTATTACTTTTTTTTAACTAACTAGTGCTGTTTTAGAGCAGGTTTAAGGTTTCTTAAATAAATTTATTATTTAGATACTTATTAGTAATAATCTAATTAATTATCTAATTTATTTTATTTAGGTTAAAGTCTAAAAATAGCTTAAGTTAAAGTAAAGTTTAGTGTTAAGCCTTTTACACTTTTTTTTAAGCAGGAATGTTTTAAGATTACTTTATAAAAGCATCTAGTTTTCTTCTATCTTAACTAGAATAATAAGTAATCTTAAAATTAAATAAGATAAGTATTTAAACTAATAGGCTTATTAGTAGCTAAGTTGTTTTATAGTTATAAAGTACTATAAGTTTTTATAGTTAGATAAGACCTATATTAGATGCGCTGCACTTTCTAGTTTAGGTTACTATTATTTAAAGCAGTGTACTATAGTAAGTAATTTCTTGTTGTAGATCTTATAATTACTTTCTATAAAGCTTATTCTTTTTAAGAAGTATGTAATAGGCCTAATAGTCCTGTCTAGCTTAGTCTAGAAGAAAACTTCTGCTACTATGTAGTCTAAGGCATTAGCTTTTATAAGTATTAGTAGTTTAAAGTTAAAGTAGTAGAGTATTAAAGCTTTAGTAAAAGCTTTCTTTAGCTAGTTAAAGAACTATTAGTAATTTAAGTTAAAGTTAAATTAAATTTTTTTTTAGTAAGTGTAATTATAGAGCTTACTAGCTATAAGAAGTTATTAATAAATTATTAGTAAAAGTTAGTAAATTTTATAAAAGCTTAAACATCTTTTACATCCTTTAGGTATTGCTAATCTAGCATAGTCTAAACTTTAATAGGGTCTATTTAAATGCTATTTATAAAGATTACATATTCTAAATACATAACCTTTAATTAGTAGAACTTACATTTATCTATGTTAAGTTATAGACCTGCTTCTTCTATAGCCTTTAGCACTAGGCGTACATGCTGTTTATACTCTAAAAGGCTATTACTATAGATTAAAATATTATTAATATACATAGTGCAGAACATATCTAGGTAGGGTTAAAGTAAGTTATTTATAAAATGTTAAAAAGTACTAGGCGTGTTAGCTAAGCTAAAAGGCATTACTAAGTACTTAAATAGTCTATATTAGGTCTAAAACGCTATTAGCTACTTATTACCCTTTACTATCTTTAGCTTATTAAAGGCAGTAATAATATTTAACTTTATAAAATACTTTACTTTACTTAGTTAGCTTAGGGTTTCTTATAAAAAAAGAATTAAGTATTAGTTTTTAATAGTAATAGCATTTAGTCTTTAGTAGTTAACGTAGAATTAAAGCCTACCCCTAGGTTTCTTTATAAATAGTATAAGTAACACTACTAGTAAGAAGCTAGCTTAAATAAACCTTTTTTTTAAGTTTTTATTAAAGTATTTTTAAAGCACTTTTAATTTGTTTAGTAATATCTTATATAGTAGCTTATAACTAGGTTATTTACTAAGCTTAAAAGTTATTTAGTAATTATATAGATATTATATTAAAAGCTTATTAAACTTATTTTAGAAAAAGATATATAATAAGTTATAGTAGTCTTAAGAGACTATTATTTTTAAGTTAGTGCGTTTTTAATAAGCTAGAGCTTAGTCTATATTAGAAATTATAACTATATAGATTTTATAATTTAGTTATTAAGCTAGAGTTATAAATAGGGCAGGTTCTATATAATAGATGTCTATTTACTGTTTAAGTCCTAGTTTATGTTTAAATTAAGTAAGTAAAAATTTTTTAAAAGCTTTCTCTTCTTTAAGTTTAAGTAGTTATTAAATTATTTTACATAGCTTATCTTAGTAAAAGGCCTAGCTTATTAGCCTTACTTAAGTAGTTTTTTTTTTAAGTTATTAAAAAGTAGGTCTAAAGACCTTCTATATTAAGTGCTACTTAGGTGTTATTTAGGTGTAAGCATAAGCATACATCTTAGCATTAAAAAGAGTTAAAGTTTAGAACTTACTTTTAGTAATTAAAGGTAACTTTATGCTAATATAGCTATAGTTATTTTAGAATTAGGTTATAATGTTTTATGTTTATTACATAGAGTTTAATTTACTTCTTATAGTGTTAGTAAGTAATTATAATAGTTATAGTACAAAAAATAAAACTTTTTTTAAGTTATTTTTTATTAAATCTAGTTAAGTAAATTGTTTAAGTAAGTAGTGTTAATTAAAGATTTAGTTTATACACTAGTTTTTTATTAATGTAACTTATACTGTTTACTTTTAAGTTAATAAAAGCTTATATTAAAGCTAATATAGTTCTTTATTATAAATATATAAAAATATTAACTTAGTACTTTTAATTATTAGTAAGAGACTTAGTCTATAAGTTAGTAAAAATCTAGTGTTAAATTAGTTCTAAGAGGTAACTTAGCTCTAAGATAAGCCTTTTTACAGGCTTTTACTACTATAGCTGCAGCTATGTTAAGAGTAGTAAGAAGAATTAAAGCTTAAATATAAGTTAAAGCTCTTATAAAAATAAAATTAGAATAGTAAGAATCTTTAATAAGTACTAGCAGCGCTACTTATGTAGACTTAAAAAAAAGAATAAAGTAGTTTTAAAAAATATAACTATGCTTACTATACTTAAAGTATTAACTTTTTTTTTTTATAATCTTTATACTTTTTAGAACTAACTAAAGCATAATTTAAATTAATTTTTATTATGTTAGAGTTCTTATTTGCAACTATGCTAGTTTAGGGGTGTATTAGAGCTTATATAGAAAGAAACTTTATGTTATTATTATAGGTAGCAATTAAGTTTACATACGCATTAAGGTTGTTTAGAAGAGGTTCTTCTACTATAGCGTGTTATAGTTTAGTTAAGAAAGAGTTATATAAGGCTATAATTAAACTTATCTTATTTAAGCCTATATTAAATATAAGTTAGTAGAACTTAGTAAAGTGTAAAGTAAAGCTTTTTTTTTTTTATTATAAAGTGTTTAGGCAACTTAGAGCTATTAACTTTTTATTTAAGTTTTTATAAGTTACTTATAAAAACACTATAAATTAATTTAGGTTAATAATATCTTTATTTATTAGTAAGTTAATTAAGGCTGTTATATTATAGTTAAGTTAAAAGTAGGCATATAGTAACTAAAAGTGTTTAGAGGGGAATTAGTCTATGTTTTCTTTAAGTTTATATTAGAGCTTATATAAAAAAAAAAGTAGGTCTTTTTATTTTTTATTAAACAGTAGGGGATTAGAGAGTTAGTTAGATTTTATTACTAAGTTAAAAAGGTTATAAGTTGTAGGCAGCATTAGATAAAAAAAAGTTAAGCTATCTCTAGACTTTTAAGTAAGCTTTAAGGCTAGTAAGTTTTTAGTTCCTACTACTATAATAAAAGTTAAGGTAAAAATAGACTACTTAATAATATAAAGCTATTTTTTAAAGTCCTTTTAAAAAGCTTTTAAGTTTACAATATAGCAGCTTTTTTATAAAGTAAGCGCTTTTTAGAAGGCTTCTTAGCTTACTTTAATAGCTTAGAGTTATGTAAGTACTAAGCTTATTAGATTAGATTTAAAGGCTATTCTTAGCTAAAGTTTTAATATAACATAATGTTATAATTATGTATAAGTAAGGTTATAGAGCTTTACAAAGGTCTAGTTTAATTACTATGTAAGGTATTATAGTAGGTACAAGATGTTATGTAAGGAATAGAAAGGTTTAAGAGGAAATTAGTAATTAAATACTTAGCTTAGAAGTCTAAGCACTTTAGGTATAAATTAAGCCTGTTCTAGGTTTAGTTAGTGTTAAGGCAGTTTATGCTTAAGTTTATGTCTGTGTTGTGTTTGTGTTAGACGTGCACTAATAATACTCTAGTACGCGTCTAATACAGTTATGTCTAGGATCTAGGGAGGATACCGTGACAATCTTTTATAAAACTCTACACATAGCTGCAGCATGTTTCTTTAAGAGTTTTATGTCTTATTTAAAAGCTTAGAGCGTAAGCTGTATCTAACGTTCTTTTAGCGTGTCTAAGTAGTGTTATAGGGAATGCATTAGTGTAGAAAGAGTAGTTTAGTAGAGTCTTAGCAAAAGTAAGCAACTTAGGTGTGTAAGCAACTCGCCTGTAAAGTACGTTATTATAAAGTCTATAGTAATTATTATCTATAGCTGCTTTAGAGCTTTAATTAGTTAAAAGTATTTATATATTTTATGCCTTTAGAGGTTATTTCTATTGCATGTGTTACATTTTTCAAGTACCTTTATACACAGTTGCTTTATTTTAGATATTAGTTAAGAAATAGTAACCTTTAGCTTTTTTTAAAGAGTGCTAATTCCTAGGTGTTTAAACATTAGAGATTTATAGTATTTATAGATTAAGTTTTTCTATTCTTATTTAGTTACTATAAGCGCATAGAATTCGTCTATAGGCCTAGGTCTGTTATACACTAATCCTTTCTCTATTTTTTTTTTTAAAAAAAGTAAACTTTTTAGTTCTTTCTTCTTTTCTGTTAAAATAGTTAGGTCTTTAGCTAAAAGCATTAGCTTACTAGTTTTATGCTCTTAGAACATGCTTAATAATATAGTTAAACTAAGTAAGTTTTATTACTTATTATATATGCATTAGCAAGAGTTTCTTTATAGTTAGAAAAGTAACTAAGTTTGCATAGTTTATTATAATATTAAATTATTTTTCTATTCTGTGTAGTTTAGTTGCCTATATTTATACAGCATTAAGTATTCCTTTTAGCTCTTTATTAAGTATACTATAGTCTACTTTAGCTTCTAAGAATTTTACTAAGTAGTATACTACTAGGTGCTATTTCTTGTTTTCTTGTTCTTAGTAAAAGGCTGCACTACTTACTCTTAAAGATGCATCTGTGTAGATTTTTATTTCTAACCTTAAGTTATACATTTATAGTACTAGCTTAATAGTTATAGCCTATTTTAGTGCTTTTAAGGCATTATTTATTTATAAAGTCTAAACAAACTTTATAACTACTTATTTCTTTATAGTTACATTTATTAACAGTAAAGTAATTTTAAAATAGTTTTTAATTATTTATCTAACATATCTAGATAGCCTAAAGAATCCTTTAACTTTCTTAACTATTATAGGCTCTAGCTATTCTAAGACGTTCTGTATCTTAGCTAAATTAATCTTTATTTTATTACTATTAATTATAAATCTTAGGTACTCTATCTTAGTAACATAGAATTTACATTTAGATAGCTATAAGTAGAGGCTGTATTCCTGCAGTTTTTTTTAGAACTTTTTATACTTTTTGTACATAGTCCTCTAGGCTGTTTTTTGTATAGATAAGAACGTTATCTAAATATACTAATATAAAGACATTAAGGTATAGGTTTAAAGCTGTATTAATAATTCTCTAGAATGTTGCTAGAGCGTTTGTTAAGCTAAATTGTGAAGCTATGTAAAGCACTAAAGACATGAGGAACTGGATTGTATTGCTAAAGGAGGGCAACTACGGGTTTATATAGTACTAGATGAACCCATCATGTGACTTAAGGCCACTAATAGCTCTAGGCTGCAGCAGGTGGCATTGCTAGGCAGCAGTACGCTAAAGGAGTGTTGGTGGCTAGCGCATAGAGAGCTTTGTAACTGCAAACATAAATAGTATTACTAGTAGCTTATATAATCTTTATAGAGTTTAAAAAGCTATAAGCTATTTATCTTCTTCTTTTATTTATATTTTGTTAAATCTATTCTGTACATTAAACTTTATAAAGTATAGAGTTCTTGTCACGATTGTGCACGAGTAAGGTTATAGAGCTTCACAGAGGTCTAGTTCAATTACTACGTGAGGTATCATAGTAGGTACAAGACGTTGTGTGAGGAACAGGAAGGTTTAGAAGGAAATTAGCAATTAAATACTTAGCTTAAAAGTCTAAGCGCTTTAGGTATAAATTAAGCCTGTTCTAGGTTTAGTTAGTGTTAAGGCAATTTGTGCTTAAGTTTATGTCTGTATTATGTTGTGTTCATGTCAGACGTGCACTAATAATACTCTAGTACGCGTCTAATACAGTTATGTCTAGGATCTAGGGAGGATACTGTGACAGTACCCCCCCCCTTATTAGGAAGGGAATCCTTTACATTAGTAGTTCTAGCATCAGGTCGTCTTTGTTAGGGTACAGGTTTAGTTTAGATAGGTATCAGGCGTAGAATTAGGTTACCGCAGAGTTCTCTTACAGAGCTTCTGCAAGTTCCCACAACAGTTTGTTGTATCTAGTCTATTTTATAAGGTATTTATAGATACATTTCTTCTTATTAAACTAGATCTATTTAACGTCTTCTACAACATATTCTAGTTTATTATTTATAATAACAGGTTTAGGTAGCAGGTTTAGCTGTCTAGGTAGATAGTTAGATTTAGAGGCTGCTTAGCGCAGCAACAATACGTAGAACACAGGGTGTATCTTCATGCTGTCAGGTAGGATTAATCAGTAAGCGTGCAATAAGACTATATAGGCTACTGTAAAGGGGCTAAGGTTCTTCTAATTAAGTTTCTTTAATTATTAGTTTGTTTAGATATTTCTAGCGTCTAGCTAGACCTTCTTGCTAGCTGCATACGCAGGGGCGGGGGTTTAGGATTAGTTTACGTATTCTTGTTAAAGAGCTTAAGCCTATGTAAGCTCTTTATAAATGTATTTAGATATATTTTAGATTTTATTAATAAGTCTATTTACATCTGTTACTTATACAGATTAATAAGTTAGTTAGGGGGTATTTATAAGTAGTTTAAATCCTATTTAGGGGTAGTATCTGTAGTTTGCTAAGAACAGAGATACTTGTGTTAATTTAGATGTTGTGTTATTAGCTTTAAACTATGCTGTAGCTAACTATTTTACCTAGTTATCCTACTAGTAGTTTATGTACGCTTATAGGACTTATTCTATTACAGCGTTTATGTTCTTAGTCTAGCTGTTAGTCTCTAGGTAAAAAGCTGTAGATAGATAGAGGACAATTTAGAGCTGTTTACAGAGTTTATCCTAGAAGGCTAAGACAAACTGCGTACCTCTATCTAATATAATTATGTTAGGCAGGCTATAGTAAACCTATACATATTAGTAGAATAACTAGGCTATATTAGGGGCAGTTATAAAAGAACATAGTATTAGGTGTTAATACTTAGTTAAGCAATTAACAACTACTATAATATTTATGTACCCTTTAGATAGGGGTAGGTCTATAATAAAATTAATTAATATGTCTTTCTAAGCTTATTTAGGGATTAGGAGCAGTTTAAGTAGGCTATTATACCTTTCTTAAGAGGCCTTTACTTTACAGTAAGTATAGCAACATAATACATATCAGCGTACAGTATAGAACATGCGGGGCCAGTAGTACTCTCTCTGTAGTAGGTTAAGAGTCTTTCCTCTGCCTAGGTGTCCTCTAACAGGCGAGTTGTGTACAATTTAAAGTAGTTTAATTCTTAGTTTATTAGAATTAGGGATTACAAGTTAGTTACAGTAATACAGCTTACTATTTTAGTTTTTGCAGTTAGCTAGTGTTACCTTCTTTAACTAACTAGCGCTGTTTTAGAGCAGGTCTAAAGTTTCTTAGATAAATTTATTATTTAGATACTTATTAGTAATAATCTAATTAATTGTCTAATCTATTTTATTTAAGTTAAAGTCTAAAAATAGCTTAGGTTAGAGCAAAGTTTAGTGTTAAGCCTTTTACACTTCTTCCTAAGCAGGGACGTCTTAGGATTGCCTTATAAGGGCATCTAGTTTCCCTCTGTCTTAACTAGAACAATAAGTAATCTTAAAATTAAAATAAGACAGGTATTTAGACTAATAGGCTTATTAGTAGCTAAGTTGTTTTATAGTTGCAAAGTACTGCAAGTTCTTGTAGTTAGATAAGACCTATATTAGATGCGCTGCACCTTCTAGTTTAGGTTGCCATTATTTAAAGCAGCGTACTATAGCAAGCAATTCCTTGTTATAGATCTTATAATTGCCTTCTGCAGAACTTATTCTTTTTAAAAAGTATGCAATAGGCCTAATAGTCCTATTTAGCTTAGTCTAGGAGAGAACTTCTGCTACTACATAGTTTAAGGCATTAGCTTCTACAAGTATTAGTAGTTTAAAGTTAAAGTAGCAGAGTATTAGAGCTTTAGTAAAGGCTTTCTTTAGCTAGTTAAAAGACTATTAGTAATTTAAGTTAAAGTTAAATTAGACCCCTTTCTTAGTAAGTGTAATTATAAGGCTTACTAGCTGCAAGAAGTTGTTAATAAATTATTAGTAAAAGTTAGCAAATTTTATAAAGGCTTAAACATCTTTTATGTTCTTTAGGTATTGCTAATCTAGCACAGTCTAAACTTTAACAGGGTCTATTTAGATGCTATCTATAGAGATTACATATCCTAAATACGTGACCTTTAATTAGTAGAACTTACATTTGTCTATGTTAAGTTACAGACCTGCTTCTTCTATAGCCTTTAGCACTAGGCGTACATGCTGTTTATGCTCTAAAAGGCTATTGCTGTAGATTAGAATATTATTAATATACACAGTGCAGAACACGTCTAGGTAGGGTTAAAGCAAGTTGTTTATAAAATGTTAAAAAGTACTAAGCGCGTTAGCTAAGCTAAAGGGCATTACTAGGTACTTAAATAGTTTATATTAAGTCTAAAACACTATTAGCTACTTGTCACCCTTTGCTATCTTTAGCTTATTAAAGGCAGCAATAATATCTAACTTTATAAAATACTTTACTTTACTTAGTTAGCTTAAGGTTTTCTATAAAAGGGGAATTAAGTATTAGTTCTTAATAGTAACAGTATTTAGTCCTTAGTAGTTAACATAGAATTAAAGCCTACCCCTAGGTTTCTTTATAAATAGTATAGGTAACACTACTAGTAAGAAGCTAGCTTAAATAAACCTTTTCTCTAGGTTCTTATTAAGGTATTTTTAAAGCACTTTTAATTTATTTAGCAACATCTTATATAGTAGCCTATAACTAAGTTATTTGCTAGGCTTAAAGGTTATCTAGTAATTGTACAGATGTTATATTAAAAGCTTATTAGACTTATCTTAGAAGAAGACATGCAATAAGTTGTAGTAGTCTTAAGGGACTATTATCCTTAAGTTAGTGTGTTTTTAGGGAGCTAAAGCTTAGTCTATATTAGAAATTGTAACTGCGTAGATTTTGTAATCTAGTTGTTAAGCTAGGGTCATAAATAGGGCAGGTTCTATGTAGCAGATGTCTATCTACTATTTAAGTCCTAGTTTGTGTCTAAATTAAGTAAGTAAAAGTTCTTTAAAAGCTTTCTCTTCTTTAAGTTTAAGTAGTTATTAAATTATTTTACATAGCCTATCTTAGTAAAAGGCCTAGCTTATTAGCCTTACTTAAGTAGTTCTTCTCTAGGTTATTAGAGAGTAGGTCTAAAAACCTTTTATATTAAGTGCTATTTAGGTGTTGTTTAGGTGTAAGCGTAAGCATACATCTTAGCATTAAAAAAAGTTAAAGTTTAGAACTTACTCTTAGTAATTAAAGGCAACCTTATGCTAATATAGCTATAGTTATCCTAGAATTAGGTTATAACATCCTGTGTTTATTACATAGAGCTTAATCTACTCTTTATAGTGTTAGTAGGTAATTATAACAGTTATAGTACAGAAAATAGAACCTCCTTTAAGTTGTTTTTTATTAAATCTAGTTAGGTAAATTATTTAGGTAAGTAGTGTTAATTAGAGATTTAGTTTACACACTAGTTTTTTATTAATGTAACCTATGCTATTTGCTCCTAAGTTAATAAGAGCCTGTATTAAGGCTAATACAGTTCCTTATTATAAATATATAGAAATATTAACTTAGTACTTCTAGTTATTAGTAAGGGACTTAGCCTATAAGTTAGTAAAGATCTAGTGTTAAATTAGTTCTAAAAGGCAACTTAGCCCTAGAACAAGCCTTTTTACAGGCTCCTACTGCTATAGCTGCGGCTATGTTAAGAGTAGTAAAAGGGATTAAAGCTTAAATATAAGTTAGAGCCCTTATAGAAATAAGATTAAAACAGTAAGAATTTTTAATAAGTGCTAGCAGCGCTACTTATGTAGACTTAAGAAAGGGAAATAAAGTAGTTTTAGAAGATATAACTATGCTTACTACACTTAAAGCATTAACCTTTCTTTCTGTAATCTTTACGCTTTCTAGAACTAACTAGAGCATAATTTAAATTAATTTTTATTACATTAGAGTTCTTATTTGCAACTGCGCTAGTTTAGGGGTGTATTAGGGCTTGTACAGGGAGGAACCTTATGTTATTATTATAGGTAGTGATTAGGTTCACATACGTGTTAAGGTTGTTTAGAAGGGGTTCTTCTACTATAGCGCATTGCAGTTTAGTTAAGAGAGAGTTATATAGGGCTGTAATTAAACCTATCTTATTTAGGCCTATATTAGATGTAAGTTAGCAGAACTTAGTAAAGTGTAAAGTAAAGCTTTTCTTTTCTTATTATAAGGTGTTTAGGCAACTTAGGGCTATTAACTTTTTATTTAAGTTTCTATAAGTTACTTACAAGAACACTATAAATTAATCTAGGTTAATAATATTCTTATCTATTAGTAAGTTAATTAAGGCTGTTACATTATAGTTAAGTTAAAAGTAGGCATATAGTAACTAGAAGTGTTTAAAGAGGAATTAGTCTATGTTTCCTTTAAGTTTATATTAGAGCTTGTGTAGAAAGGAAAGTAGGTCTTTCTATTTTCTGTTAAACAGTAGGGGATTAAGAAGTTAGTTAGATTTTATTACTAGGTTAAAGAGGTTACAGGTTATAGGCAGTGTTAGGTAAAAAAGAGTTAAGCTATCTCTAGACTTCTAAGTAGGCTTTAAGGCTAGTAAGTTCTTAGTTCCTACTACTATAACAAGAGTTAAGGCAGAAATAGACTACTTAATAATATAAAGCTGTTCTTTAAAGTCTTTTTAAAAAGCTTTAAAGCTTATAATGTAGCAGCTTTTCTATAAAGTAAGCGCTTCTTAGAAGGCTTCTTAGCTTACTTTAATAGCTTAGAGTTATATAAGTACTAAGCTTATTAGATTAGATTTAGAGGCTATTCTTAGCTAAAGTTTTAACATAACATAATGTTATAATTATGCACAAGTAAGGTTATAGAGCTTTACAGAGGTCTAGTTTAATTACTACGTAAGGTATTATAGTAGGTACAAGACGTTATGTAAGAAACAGAAAGGTTTAGAAAAAAATTAGTAATTAAATACTTAGCTTAAAAGTCTAAGCGCTTTAAGTATAAATTAAGCCTATTTTAGGTTTAGTTAGTGTTAAGGCAATTTATGCTTAAGTTTATATCTGTGTTGTGTTGTGTTCGTGTTAGACGTGCACTAATAATACTCTAGTACGCGTCCAATACAGTTATGTCTGGGATCCGGGGAGGATACCGTGACAGTTCTTTTTAGTTAGTTTATAATGTCTTATATAATTAAGAAAAGAAACTAGTTTTAAATTATATTATTATTTAAAGTTTAGTAGTCTTAATAGACTTAGATTTTTTTTTTATAAAAATTACTGCTAAGGTAACTAGGCTATAGCTTTTTTAAATATAGCCTTATGTCACGGTATCCTCTCTAGATCCTAGACATAACTGTATTAGACGCGTACTAGAGTATTATTAGTGCACGTCTAACATAAACACAACACAACATAGACATAAACTTAAGTATAAACTGCTTTAACACTAACTAAACCTAAAACAGGCTTAATTTATACCTAAAGTGCTTAGACTTCTAAGCTAAGTATTTAATTACTAATTTTTTTTTAAACTTTTTTATTTCTTACATAACATCTTATACTTACTATAATACCTTATATAGTAATTAAACTAGACCTTTGTAAAGCTCTATAACCTTACTTATGCATAATTATAATATTATGTTGTGTTAAAACTCTAGCTAAGAATAGCCTTTAAATCTAATTTAATAAGCTTAGTACTTATATAACTTTAAGCTATTAAAGTAAGCTAAAAAGCTTTTTAAAAAGCGCTTACTTTATAAAAAAGCTACTATGTTATAAGCTGTAAAGCTTTTTAAAAGAACTTTAAAAAACAGCTTTACATTATTAAGTAGTCTATTTCTACCTTAACTTTTATTATAGTAGTAAAAACTAAAAACTTACTAGCCTTAAAGCTTACTTAAAAGTCTAGAGATAGCTTAACTTTTTTCTACCTAACACTACTTATAACTTATAACTTTTTTAACTTAGTAATAAAATCTAACTAACTCTCTAATTCTCTACTATTTAATAAAAAATAAAAAAACCTACTTTTTTTTTTACACAAGCTCTAATATAAACTTAAAGAAAATATAGACTAATTCCCCTCTAAACACTTTTAGTTACTATATGCCTACTTTTAACTTAACTATAACATAATAGCCTTAATTAACTTACTAATAAATAAAAATATTATTAACCTAGATTAATTTATAGTGTTTTTATAAGTAACTTATAAAGACTTAAATAAAAAGTTAATAGCCCTAAGTTACCTAAACACCTTATAATAAAAAAAAAAAGCTTTACTTTACACTTTACTAAGTTCTGCTAACTTATATTTAATATAAGCCTAAATAAGATAAGTCTAATTATAGCCTTATATAACTCTCTCTTAACTAAACTGTAACATGCTATAGTAAAAGAACCCCTTCTAAACAACCTTAACATGTATGTAAACCTAATTACTACTTATAATAATAACATAAGGTTCCTCTCTATATAAGCTTTAATACACCTCTAAACTAGCACAGTTACAAAAAAAGACTTTAACATAATAAAAATTAATTTAAATTATGCTTTAGTTAGTTTTAGAAAGTGTAAAAATTATAAAAAAAAAAGTTAATACTTTAAGTGTAGTAAGCATAGTTATATTTTTTAAAACTACTTTATTCTTCTTTTTTAAGTCTACATAAGTAGCGCTGCTAGCACTTATTAAAAATCTTTACTGTCTTAATTTTATTTTTATAAAAGCTTTAACTTATATTTAAGCCCTAATCCCTCTTACTACTCTTAATGTAGCCGCAGCTATAGCAGTAGAAGCCTATAAAAAGGCTTGTTTTAGGGCTAAGTTACTCTTTAAGACTAATTTAACACTAAATCTCTACTAACTTATAAGCTAAGTCTTCTACTAATAACTAAAAGTACTAAGTTAATATTTTTATATATTTATAATAAAAAACTATATTAGCTTTAATATAAGCTCTTATTAACTTAAAAGTAAATAGCATAGGTTATATTAATAAAAAACTAGCGCGTAAACTAAATCTTTAATTAATACTACTTACCTAAATAATTTACTTAACTAGATTTAATAAAAAACAACTTAAAAAAAGTTTTATCTTTTATACTATAACTATTATAATTACCTACTAATACTATAAGAAGTAGATTAAGCTCTATGTAATAAACATAAGATGTTATAACTTAATTCTAAAATAACTATAGCTATATTAGCATAAAGTTGCCTTTAATTACTAAAAGTAAGTTCTAAACTTTAACTTTTCTTAATGCTAAGACATATGCTTATGCTTACACCTAAATAACACTTAAATAGCACTTAATATAGAAGGTTTCTAGACCTACTTTTTAATAACTTAAAAAAGAACTACCTAAGTAAGGCTAATAAGCTAGGCCTTTTACTAAGATAAGCTATATAAAATAATTTAATAACTACTTAAACTTAAAAAAAAAAAGCTTTTAAAAAACTTTTACCTACTTAATTTAAACATAAACTAGGACTTAAACAGCAGATAGACATCTGCTATATAGAACCTGCCCTGTTTATAACTCTAGCTTAATAACTAGATTATAAAATCTACGCAGTTATAATTTCTAATATAGACTAAGCTTTAGCTTTTTAAAAACACACTAACTTAAGAATAATAGTCTTTTAAGACTACTATAACTTATTATATATATTTTTTAAGACAAGTCTAATAAGCTTTTAATATAACATTTATATAATTACTAGATAACCTTTAAGCCTAGTAAACAACCTAGTTATAGGCTACTATATAAAATATTACTAAATAAATTAAAAGTGCTCTAAAAATACCTTAATAAAAACCTAAAAAAAAAGTTTATTTAAGCTAGCTTCTTACTAGTAGTGTTACTTATACTATTTATAAAGAAACCTAAAAGTAGGCTTTAATTCTATGTTAACTACTAAGGACTAAATGCTATTACTATTAAAAACTAATACTTAATTTTCTTTTTATAGAAAACCTTAAGCTAACTAAGTAAAGCAAAGTATTTTATAAAGTTAGATATTATTACTGCCTTTAATAAGCTAAGAATAGTAAAAGGTAATAAGTAGCTAACAGCATTTTAGACCTAATATAGACTATTTAAGTACCTAGTAATGCCCTTTAGCTTAGCTAACACGCCTAGTACTTTTTAACATTTTATAAACAACTTACTTTAACCCTACCTAGACATGTTCTACACTATGTATATTAATAATATTTTAATCTACAGTAATAGCCTTTTAGAGCATAAACAGCATGTACGCCTAGTGCTAAAGGCTATAGAAGAAGTAGGTCTGTAACTTAACATAGACAAATGTAAGTTCTACTAATTAAAGGTTACATATTTAGGATATATAATCTCTATAAATAGCATCTAAATAGACCCTATTAAGGTTTAAACTGTGCTAAATTAGTAATACTTAAAAAACATAAAAGATATTTAAGCTTTTATAAGATTTACTAACTTTTACTAATAATTTATTAACAACTTTTTATAGCTAGTAAGCCTTATAATTATACTTACTAAGAAAAAAGTTTAATTTAACTTTAACTTAAATTACTAATAGTTTTTTAACTAGCTAAAGAAAGCCTTTACTAAAGCTTTAATACTCTACTACTTTAACTTTAAACTACTAATACTTATAGAAGCTAATGCTTTAGACTACATAGTAGCAGAAGTTTTTTTCTAGACTAAGCTAGATAAAACTATTAAGCCTATTACATACTTTTTAAAAAGAATAAGTTCTATAAAAAGTAATTATAAGATTTATAATAAAAAATTACTTACTATAGTACACTACTTTAAATAATAGCAACCTAAACTAGAAAGTGCAGCGCATCTAATATAGGTCCTATCTAACTATAAGAACTTATAGTACTTTACAACTATAAAATAACTTAGCTACTAATAAGCTTATTAGTTTAAATACTTATTTTATTTTAATTTTAAGATTACTTATTATTCTAGTTAAAATAAAGAGAAAC
>NW_022985189.1:64964-67241 GCF_010093535.1 Lindgomyces ingoldianus
TAGTGTGTTTTAAAAAAAAGATTTTACTTAACTTTATATTTTATAAACTTAAATATATTAAGTATAGTAAGTGTTACTAATAACTTACTTTATTTTTAGTAATACTATAAAGATAGTAAAATTATTACTTTTTATATTTTTTTTTACTTATTACACTTTTTATAGCTATATAATATAGGTTATTTGTTTGCATTGATGACTCGGATGCATCGTCAGCATGGTCACACGATAGTCGGATGTGTCGGATGTGTCGTCACACGATGGTCGGATGCATCGGCAGATGCATCAGCACCATAGTCTGTTGCCAAGACCCACCCACTTATTTCGCATATATATAGACTCCCGCAAAGGACTCCTCGAGAAATAAATACAATGCAGTTCCTCATGTCTTTAGTGCTCCACATAGCTTCACATTATTTTACATTTTTAAAAAAGTATATAGGCGCTAAGCTAAAAACCTTATACATAACTAAATTACTTATTATAATAGCTAGCTAATTTTTAGCTTTATTTAAGTTAGTAAAATTTATGTTTTAAAAACTAAAGGTTTATATAAATTTAAAATTAGTTATCTAGAAATTAGTTAATTATTAGCTATAATTAAAAGAACATGTTCTAGCTCTAGCTTTTAACACGTTTCTACTCTTATAATTATAACTAGGTTAGCATAGTTAACTATGTAGCCTTCTCTTGCTTATAGAGGTTTAAGCTAGGCTAGAGATAACTGCTAGTGCTAGTGCTTACCCTAGCATTACCTATATATATTATACTATGTAAGAATACTTAGCTTAAGTATTCTTATATGTACCTTTTAGTACAGTAGGAAAAGTTGTATAGTATTAGCTTAGCAGGTAGGGCGCCTACTTTATTATAATAATAGTCTTTCTCTTCTTTGCACCTTGCGTTCTCTAGCGTTGCACCTGTTCCTTTTACTGCCTAATACTGCCACACTACGCCTAATACTGCTACCTAATATCTTTAATTTAATTATTTTAGCATTAAAGCTCTAGTTATAGAGCTGTAGCTTATATAGTTTGTTGCCTCTACAGGAATTTCTTAGAGTGCTAGAGAGCTCTAGCGCTGCTTCTGCCTCTGCCTCTACCTCTCTATTAAGGCAAATATTAATGTAGTACATGTAATACTTTAATAAGCTATTTTGCTTACATAACTGCTAGTTTAGCTTTTTTAACTGCTGTTTAAATATAATAGGCTAATGCTTAGAGGTGTTAGTAAGAGATTACCTAGCAGTGTTAGAAAATGCATAAAGTAAATTACAGCAAATTATAGCTAACTATAGCAAATTGCAGCAAACTATGGCAAATTGTAGCAAACTACAGCAAATTGCGGCAAACTATAGCAAACTAAAGCAAACTACAGCAAATTGCGGCAAACTATAGCAAACTAAAGCAAACTACAGCAAATTGCAGCAAACTACAGCAAATTGCAGCAAACTATAGCAAATTGTAGCAAACTACAGTAGATTACAGCAGCAGGCAACAATCCCTAGTAGATATTAGTTGTGTTGTGTAAGGCCGAGATGGTGCTTACGTGCGACGGGTATATATACTATTCTGTACGCAATAATTAACTGTTGGTTGATTATTCGCACCTTTTTGGTTGTATTGGCGTAGTGGTACAGAGCTCCGTCCTTACATGTTGCAAGTAGCTCTACGTATAGAGAGGGTTCTAGGGGGGTAATGCCTCTAGAAAAAAAGCCTTACAAAGGGTAGCAATAATTGCACATAAGCTAGTGTTAGCGCAATAAGAAATTACTAAGCTTTAAGCAGCTAATAAGGCAGCTACATTTAGAAAGGCCTGCGCTTAACAGCTTAAAATAAGTTTAGGGCGCGCAGTGATAGGAAAAAGGCAAAGAAGCAGGTGTAAGCTTGTCAGATATACGCACCTACTGTCAAGACAGGAGGAACGCTGGACGAAAGCTGCTACATAGTACGAGCAATAAGCTCGAACAGTATGTTGCTGCAAATTGCAGCATGTTGCAGCATTTTGCAACAACTTGCAGCATGTTGCAGCATTTTGCAACAAATTGCAGCATTTTGCAACAAATTGCAGCATTTTGCAACAAATTGCAGCATGTTGCAGCATTTTGCAACAACTTGCAGCATGTCGCAGCATTTTGCAACAAATTGCAGCATGTTGCAGCTGGTCGCGCATAGGGCTAGTGCGCGAGGGACTCGGACCGGAAAAACAAAGCCGAGCAACACGAGCAGAGCCGACAAAAAGAAAAAGAAACATTGATTAATTAATACAATCAATTAT
>NW_022985189.1:68431-78551 GCF_010093535.1 Lindgomyces ingoldianus
AAGTAGCACGGATAGCACTGAGAGCAAGCTTTCGGAGAAAGATAGGAGTGTATTGTAAGAGAGACGAATCGCTGCCAAGCTTCGCTTGTCAGGATTCATGCTTATATACGAAGCACAGGTCATACGACCTCCAAACAGGTCAGGTGAGGCCATACTGGCCCGTTCTGGGACATCCGGCCTTACATTAATTACTTAACTAAGTATTAATACTTAATACTATATTTCTCTATAACTGCCTTTAATATAGCCTAGTTATTCTACTAATACATATAGGTTTACTATAGCCTGCCTAACATAATTATATTAGATAGAGGTACGCAGTTTGTCTTAGCCTTCTAGAACAAACTTTGTAAATAGCTCTAAATTGTCTTTTATCTATCTACAGCTTTTTACCTAGAGACTAACAGCTAGACTAAGAACATAAACACTATAATAAAATAAGTCTTATAAGTGTATATAAACTACTAGTAAGATAACTAGGTAAAATAGTTAGCTATAGTATAGTTTAAAGCTAATAACATAACATTTAAATTAACATAAGTATCCCTATTTTTAGTAAACTATAGATACTACCCTTAAATAAGATTTAAACTACTTTTAAATACCCTCTAACTAACTTATTAATTTATATAAGTAATAGATATAAATAGACTTATTAATAAAATTTAAAACATATTTAAATACATTTATAAAAAGCTTACATAGGCTTAAGCTTTTTAATAAGAGTATGTAAACTAATTCTAAACCTCTGCCCCTGCGTATGCAGCTAGCTGTAACGGCGCAGGCAAGACAATGGGTCCGAATGCGGTATGAATCCACTCAGAGGCATATGGGAGTGCGTGGGGACTTAGAGACCTGGGAATACCAATGACACCTATAGGCCTTGTACGTAGGATATCAGAAAACTACTGAGCTAGCTACAGGGGCGAGGTGCAACTAAATACATAAGGGAATAGGGGTAACAGCAGGGGGCTGGGCAGAGTTGAGTCAGGGTCGGAGCTAATACGGAGACCCTTCAGATAGGTTCCGGGGCGACCTGAGATAGAACAATTTATAAGAATTGTTACACTACCCCCCCCCTCTATAGACTAATAGTCCTTATTAGTAGTAGTTATAGTACAAAGTATTGCTGTTATATCCTCTGCATCCTTAAAACAAAACTAGTCTGATTTAGCTAGGTGTCCTTGCTAAGTATTTATTTACACTGCTAGCAGTGTCCTTAGAGTTGTAATACTTTTATGTATAACTATAAATTTACTTTTTACTTCTATACCTTATTATCTGCTAAGTAATCTATACCTTCTACACTAGCTTTAAAAGCCTTAATCTACTTCTATAAGGCCCTTAGAGGTCCTAGCTAATTTAGATGCTTATTATAAAAGGCCTTTAGTTTATAGGGAGAACCTATAAAATTTAAAGCCTTGTACTAGACTAGATTAGGGTTGTGTCCTACTTATTTTACCTAGTACTTAAGCGTTTTCTAGTAGAGCTTGCTAGTAAGTATTTCCTTTACTTCCTACTCCTCTACTCTATTAATAGTAATTCTAGGGGGTTTTAGAGGTTTTTATTTTAGGAGCAGATCCTAAGGGTCTTTGTAAAGCATGTTTAGTGCAAAGACATTATGTATCTTTAACCCTAAAGGTAGCTTTAGGTAGTATAAGTTTCTAACTTATTTAAGTACCTTAAAGGGGCCTTTCTATTATTTAGATAGTTTTTAGCTAGGTCTTTAAACAGCAAGGTTCTTAGTGTTTAGGTAGACTATGTTGCTAACCTCCTAGTTAACTAGCTAGCAGTAGCAGTTAACTATAGTTTGCATCTAATTCTAGGCCTTTTCTATATAGGTCTTAGCTAACTCCTAAGCTGCATGCATGCAGGTTGCTAATGCTAAGGCATTCTTATAATTTAGCTTATTTATAGCTATAATAGGTTCTATAGAATATTTTTAGTCCTAGCTTTAACATAGTTTAGAGCTGTATAGGACTTAATATAGAGACATTTTAATTATTGCATAGGGCAAGGTTATCTAAGCCTAATTAATTAGGGGCAGTAAGGAACTCTAGTTATCTTAGTAAAAAAATATAAAAGGCCTTAGTCTTTAATTAATATACTTATTTATAATCTCTATTTAGCTATTTATTTCTTTATAATAGGCAGTAAAAAGCTTAACTTTTACACCTAGAATTTAATAGAATTTAGACTAGAAACTAGATATAAACTAAGGTTCTTAATTAGAAATAATAGTTTTAAGTGTGTAGCTAAAATAGTACACCTATTAAACAAACAAAGCAGCTATTTTTTAGGTGTTAATTATTTTGTAGCAGGGGATAGAAATAGCTTGTTTTAATAGGCAATTAATTATAACTATAATCTAATTATATCTAGACTTATCTTTAGAAAACTCCTTAAAGTTAATGCATAAGTGCTGCATTAGTTAAGTAGGAATTAGTAGAGAGTAGATAAAGCCTAGAGTTTAGGTCTATTTTAAATAAGCCTTATAACAGAGAAGGTAATTTTATATGTATTATTTGCAAGTAGCTTCTATACCCTTCTAGTAGTACTTTTAGGCTAGTAACTAATAGGTCTTAGTAGCACTAGAATGTGCTAAAGATACTTAGTTATAAACTTTTTAAATAAGTTAGGTACACAGCAATAAGTCTGCTAGCACACATAGGCAGTTAGCATAAAGAAGTAGTCTGTTTTCTATTTAATAATAGTAAGGTAAGAGTTTTTACTTTTATGTAAAAAAGGCTTAATTTTTTTAAAGTAATATGTTAATTAATTCTAGAAAATCTAAAGACATAACCTAGTCTAGTCCTTCTATAACATTTAGTGTAGCTGCTTAAGTTATTATTTAAGTAATATAGTACTAGGCTAGTTTAGAGTTAATTTAGAGGTGCAGTTAGTGCAGTTCTAGTAAGACCTTTAACTTATTATTAGTTTAAGCTGCTCTTAAATTTTTTATGTCTTGTTTACAACAACTAAAAATGTCTACTCTAGCGTTGTTTTTACTAGGGGTGTACTTAATTTAGAAGTAATACTAAGCTAACTTTTTAGCTTAATAGACCTAATAAGCATTTAGCACCTTTATTATTATAAAGTACTTTAATAACTAATAATTAGTATATACTAGAGTGCTTATTACTATAAATGTAAGCTTAGCCTTTTATTATTTAAACACTGTAATAATTATAAATAGCTTCTTATTATGTATCTTTTAGTTTAGCTCTAAACTAGATAGAACCTTGCTATAGAATAATACAGGGCACTAATTTCTATCTGCTTGTTTCTAAGAGAGAACTCCTGCTACTACTTTATTAAAAGTGTTAGTTTTAATTTTAGTTTACAACACAAGGTTAAAATAGTAGAGTGTAAGTATACTTAGTAGCGCAGACTTTAGCTTTTTAAAAGCTATGTTACACTCTAAAGTCTATACAAAAGGGGTAGTAGGGCTTTAAAGCGTAATAATTAGTTTTACTATATAAAAGAATTTTAAAATAAATTACTAATAGAATCTAGTAAAGCCTAGAAAGAATTTCACACCTGTTACAGTAGTAGGCGCCTGCTAGTTGTGTAGCACCTCTACTTTCTCTAGGTTAACCTCTAGTCCTTTGTTTAAAAGTATATAGCTAAGATACTTTATTTAAGTAATATAAAATTTGCTTTTTCTAATCTTTACTTATAATTCTGCTTACTAAAGCCTTTCTAAAACTTTCTTAATATAAAGAATATAAGTTGCCTTGTTTTTAGAGTAGATAAAAATGTTATTAAGATAAGTAATATAAAAATTATTTAGATAGTTAATTAATATGTTGTTTATATAGCGCTAGTAAGTTACTAGACTATTACACAATCTAAAAGGCAAAACTTTACACTTATAAGTTCTATATTATATCTAAAAGGTAGTACACTTTTTAGAGCTTAGATCTATCTTAATCTTATTAAAAGCTGCGTAAATATTAAACTTAGTAAAGATTACTACCTTAGTAGGTCTTAACAAAAGTTTGTCTATGCGCAGTATTAGATACACATTCTTGCAGGTAAAAGCATTAAGTTTGCAGTAATTAACGCAGATACATAAGTTACTATTTAGTTTCTATACATAAAAGATAGAAGATATAAAAGGGCTTTAACTCTACTTAATAAAGCTATATTTTAGATTTTTTATAACATATTTCTTTATTGCCTCTAGCTTCTTAAGGTTCTGTTTGTACAACAGACTGTAACTGTTAGAGAGAGGCTCTGTAAGGACAATCTTATAGTTATATAGACAATGTACTAGTAGCTAGTAAGCTGCTGTGTAGCTAAATACATTTTAGTACTAATAGTATTTAGAGAGCAATTAAAAGTTTACTAATGCTTTAGTTTTATGTTTAGCGTCTAACTATAAGGCTTACTTGTCTTTAATTAACTACTTAATTTTATAAATAGAAGTTAAAAAGAACTTGTTCTTTTTTTTTTATATTAAAATAAAAAGCATTTACTAAAATTAGAGTAATAGTAGCTAAACAGACCTTCTTTAGACCTGTTCTAGATTTCTTAATAAATAGGCAGAAAAACAATTTAAGTGTCTTTAGACTATAGACAATAAGAGATCTGTATAATTTTAGTAGCCTTAGTAAACCCTTAATGCAGTAGATTATTAAGCTGTATAACTGCTAAAATTAGTCCTTTTCTTATAGTGTGTTGCGTTGTTTAATATCTAACTCTACTTCTTTATTACGCGCAGGCTAGGTTAATTGCATAAGCAAGGGCAGCAAAGGTTTATAGGTAGGCAGATATTTACTAGGCTATATAATCTAATTCCTCTTTATATCTAGATAGAGTTTAAAACAATGTAACTATTTAATGCTAATAATGTAATTCTAGAAGCTAAGGTCTATAATAACAAAGAGGCAGTTTTAGATGCTTCTTTTATTAATTTACATATGTAGGCGGATATACTAGTAGACAGGGACTTAGATCTAATCTTAAAAGCCCTTAACTATAACTTTAAATAGTAAGCGTTAGATAGAGACATAAAAGCATTAAAATAATAACTTAGTAGTTAGTAAGTTAATAAATAGAAAACTATAAGCGCTAGTATTAACTAAAGAATTTAAACAGACTCTAATGCTTTTTAAATATAAAATAGTAGGAACTTAGAAGTGTTTTTCTTTAAATAAGTGTAATAAATTAATGTTTAATAGATTATACTTACTTAAGCCTAGAATAAAAAGTTTTTTTAGGTGTTACTATTTTCTATTTAGAAGGCATCTAAGTTAAAATTATTTATGTCTATAAATTCTTTTTTAGAATCTTACTACTCTACCTTTATTTTTTATACTCTAGGGATAGAGTAGTTGCTAGCAAAATGTTTTAGTTTTTTATAATTATAATAGTTGCTAGGAGTTATCTGTCTTTCTAGGGCAGGTGTCTAGCTAGATTGTCTATAAGTAACTAACATAGACTAGAGTACTAACAGAGGTGTAGGTCAGGGTGCACTAGAATAGTATACTGCCTTAGATGTATTACTAGAAACCTTCTAAGACTAATCTGTACTAGGTCTAATAGTAGACTGTTAGGTAAGATTAATAGTTTACTTTAAAATAGCAGGAGTATTCTTTCTTTCTATGTTATAGGCTGTTAGGTAGGCTACTATAGTCTTAAAAGAGCCCTTCTAAGTGTGCTTAAAACCTAAGTTTAGTACTTTTAAGCTAGGTAGTATTTTTTTTTATAAGTAAAAAAACTATTTTACTTTTAATATAAACCTTTTAACAGCAGCACTAATAAAGTAAGCTTTAAAGGTAAGAAACACTTCTTCTTTACTTATTTTTAGAGTTTAAAATGCCTGTTGCGCCTCTGTCTTTTTATTACTAGTAATAAAGTAAGTTTATAAGAGCTTAATTATTTCTTTTATGTTTTTAAACTAAAAGTAATCTAATTTAGCTAGGTATCTAGGCTCTAGGTATTCCTTTGCGATACTAGCAGTGTGTCCCTATACTAGCGCTATGCGTGCGCGCTTACTCTAATAGTAATCTGCATTAATGTTAAGTCTATCTATAATAGAGGCTTACTATTATTTAAACATAAGTTCTTTACTATCTATAAGGTTCTTAATTTTAGGCGTGCGTTTAGTAAGGTAGCTTTAAGGGAGCTTAGAAGTGCCTAAAAAGTCTCTTACTATTAGAGTAGTAGAGGTAATTTAAGGTATTATTATAAGTAATTTAGTAGTTAGTAGGGGATAATTAAGACTAATAGTTTTTAATCTAGTTAGCTGTTTAATTTATGCCTTTAATTAAGCAACTTAGTTTTTAAGAGCTATGCTACTAAAGTTTAACTCTAAATCTAGTAAGTTTTTAGCTTTAAGTCCTATAAAAGAGAGTTTAGCTATTAAAGTTAGTAGTAGTTTAGTTTTAAAAGTAGGCATCTTGCCTTAGCTGCAGCTAGAATAGGTTACAGTCTTTACAATAAAATCTAATAGTAGTTAAGAGTTAGGCATTAGTAGTTATCTTTAATTCTAATAAGTTATTAGTAGTCTTTAAGTTTCTACCTTAGCGCACTTTTTATAACTTTTTTAAAGGCAATTTTAATTATAGAGGATAAGAAGTTCTAAACTTAAAGGCTTTAGTTAACAGAAAGTTTCTAGAATTCTATCTATACTAACTAAATAATTTAATGTAATAGTGTGTAAGAATAGCAACCTAAACTAAATTAGACGCTTTTTAGAGTTAGACATAGTTAAACAAACAATTAATACAATATTATTAATAAGGCTGTTACTAGTAAAAGTAAGTTTTCTAATATAATGTAACAGCGCAGGCAAGACAATAGGTCTAAATGCGGTATAAATCTACTTAGAGGCATATAGGAGTGCGTGGGGACTTAGAGACCTAGGAATACTAATAACACCTATAGGCCTTGTACGTAGGATATCAGAAAACTACTAAGCTAGCTACAGGGGCGAGGTGCAACTAAATACATGAGGGAATAGGGGTAACAGCAGGGGGCTGGGCAGAGTCGAGTTAGGGTCGGAGCTGATACGGAGACCCTTTGGATAGGTTCTGGGGCGACCTGAGATGGAACGATTCATGAGAATTGTTACACTAGCAAGAAGGTCTAGCTAAATGCTAGAAATATCTAAATAAACTAATAATTAAAGAAACTTAATTAGAAAAACCTTAGCCTTTTTATAGTAGCCTATATAGTCTTATTACACACTTACTAATTAATCCTACCTAACAGCATAAAGATACACCCTGTGTTCTACATATTGTTGCTGCGCTAAGTAGCTTCTAAATCTAACTATCTACTTAAATAGCTAAACCTGCTACCTAAACCTATTATTATAAATAATAAACTAGAATATGTTATAAAAGACATTAAATAAATTTAGTTTAATAAAAAAAAACATATCTATAAATACTTTATAAAATAGACTAGATATAATAAACTGTTATAAGAACCTATAAAAGCCTTATAAAAGAACTTTACAGTAACCTAATTCTACGCTTAATACTTATCTAAACTAAACTTATACTCTAATAAAGAGAACTTAATGCTAGAACTACTAATGTAAAGGATTCCCTTTTTAATAAGAAGGGGGGTACTGTCACAGTATTCTCCCTAGATCCTAGACATAACTATATTAGACATGTACTAAAGTATTATTAGTGCATGTCTAATATAAACATAACATAACATAGACATAAACTTAAGCATAAACTGCCTTAACACTAACTAAACTTAGAACAGGCTTAATTTATACTTAAAGCGCTTAGACTTTTAAGCTAAGTATTTAATTACTAATTTCCTTTTAAACCTTCTTATTCCTTACACAACGTCTTGTACCTACTATGATACCTTACGTAGTAATTAAACTAGACCTCCGTGAAGCTCTATAACCTTACTCGTGCATAATCGTGACACCTTATGCTAACATTTAATTAATGTATTTCTATAAGGCTTCCTTCTGTATTTTTGTTAGAGGGCAGAGCCTGTAGGTTTTTAGATTAGAATCCTTTATTAAGTTTATAGCATAGTTCTAGAGTTAATGTAGGGGCAGTTCTTTTAGATCCTTAGGTGTTTTAAACATGTCTCTGTAGTTCTTATATTTAGTAGAAATAGCATGTTTCTTCTAGATTTTATAAATACTAATTTATTTTACATCTTTATTAGCTTTAAGTTCTTTATAAGAAACCTTTTTTAATTTTTTTTATAACTTTTACTGCTTTAGCTTTTAGCTTTTAGCAAGAGAATTTTTAAAGTTTTTATTTCTTAGGGTAGTAACTACTACCTTACTTTACCTGTTTATAGATTTAGCATAAGTTATTATAGCCTACTAACTAGGTTATGCGCGCGTAGTCCTCTAGACTTTTAATAGTTATTATTTTTTAATTAATAGCAAAGTTATGCTTTTTAAGCTAGTTATAGCCTATAATTACATTATATTTATCTTCTAGTAGGAGTATGCTTATAGACTTCTAGTCTCTAGTGTTTAGTGTTGTAAGATCTTTGTTATATGTTTCTAAGTTAATCTATTCTCTGCTATATTCTAGTAAAAAAGTGTTAGTAAGAGTTACCTTAAATAAGTTTTTCTTAATTTAAAATAGAATGCTTTATTTCTCTACTTATTTTACATCTATTACTGTAAAGGTGCATCTGCTGTTAATAAGAGCTAACTTTGTCTATCCTTTAAATATAAAGGTTGTAGTTAGGCTTTATTCTAATTCTTAGCCTACAGCTACTAGCGCTTTTATATTATAAAATATTTCTTTTTTTTTATAAAGTTAATGTTTTTTAACATAATAGTTAGCTGCTTTACATTTATAATTTTTTACTAAGTAATAAGTTAGTATATAATCTTTCTTATAAGCAGCTTTTTATTAAAAATAGTAAAATCTATAGCTATTCTAATAGTAATAATTAGGCTAACTCTTTAGTTCTTCTTAAGTAGGTAGTGTTTAATATGTATAATAGTTAGTTATTTTACATATTAATGCAGTGCTTTTTTAAGAGTTGTTATCTAGTTATCTTTCCTACATAGGCTACTAGCCTGCTTAGTGTTTATTATTCTAATGCTTTATGCAATACTATTATGTGCATTAGTACTAACGTACTTCACGGGCGAGTTGCTTACACACCTGAGTTGCTTACTTTTGCTAAGACCCCACTAAACTACCCTTTCTACACTAATGCATTCCCCACAACACTACTTAGACGCGCTAAAAGAACATTAGATACAGCTTACACTCTAAGCTTTTAAATAAGACATAAAACTCTTAAAGAAATGTGCTATAGCTATGTGTAGAGTTTTATAAAAGATAATAAATAACTACAGCACTAAATAACCTTTATAAGCTAATTCTACAGCTAAATTATAGAGGCTAGGTAATAAAAAGAAGCAGGTGATTGTTAAGACTATACTTAAGCTATATGCGTAAGGAATTTCCCCTTAGATAGCATTTATAGCTAATATAGCTAATTCTTTGCGCGCTAAGCATAATCTAGGCTATGTTTACATAAACTAGCCTAGTATGTTTGTAAAGTGTTATTTAAAGCTTAAAGTAAAGTTTTAAACGCAAGTGTAGTTAAGAGATATTTAGCTAATTATAAACCCTATCTTACTAAAGTTATACATGTTATTATTCTAGATGCTATACTTAGCTTTAATATTCTCTACAAGGCTAAACCTGCCCTAAATTACCCTAGAACTCTTATAAAAAGCTCTCTTATAGTTATACTTACGCTTAAATGTTACTTTAAGCTTTAAATAACACTTTACAAACGTACTAGGCTAGTTTATGCAAACATAGCCTAGATTACGCTTAGCGCGCAAAGAATTAGCTATATTAGCTATAAATGCTATCTAAGAGGAAATTCTTTACGCATATAGCTTAAGTATAGTCTTAATAATTACCTGCTTCTTTTTATTACCTAGCCTCTGTAATTTAGCTGTAGAATTAGCTTATAAAGGTTGTCTAGCGCTGTAGTTATTTATTATCTTTTATAGGACTTTTGTTAGATATGCGCACCTACTGTCAAGACAGGAGGAATGTTTGACGAAAGCTGCTACATAGTACGAGCAATAAGCTCGAACAGTATGTTGCTGCAAATTGCTGCATTTTGCAGCATTTTGCAGCAT